>NC_054062.1:51570214-51727714 GCF_017639655.2 Falco naumanni | reverse complement strand
GTTCTGGTACAGGAAACAAACACCCTCAAGCCTGGAACAAGGTAAAAATCACCTGAATGATACAAAGGCATAAATAATTGATTTCTAAATAAGGCACCATCACACTGGACCGCAGAAGCCTTACACACATCTCTTAAGATGAACAGAAGCTAGACTGGTATCTAGGGACAGAACTGTGTTAGGATTACCTTTGTATCTTAAAATTGTATGTTAATCCTTCCCGCAAAGGTGTGGTGGCGGCTTTGGCAGCGGCCACCACTGCCCCAGAGGGCAGAGGGCACCGGCACCCCGTGGTGTCCCAGCCCTGGTCCCCACGCCGGGACGATGCCTGCTGCCACCCCAGCTGAGGAGGTAGCAGGAAAACCAGCCAGGTCTGTGAGATGCAATGCAGATGTTTACCTAATTTAGTTCATTTCATTTCTAAATACATAACCAAATTACAGTAATGGATAGCTTTCACATTGGTTCAACAAGCAGAGAAGGAGGCTCAGAAAACACCTAAGCACAACCCCTGAAGACAGGTGGATGCTCGATTACCGACGCTTTTTGCGTTTTCAGCGCAGAGACTGAAGGAGGGGGCAGACGCAGAATTCACCCACAGTAACAGACGAGCTGTTCATCACTCTTTGCAGGATATTTCTTAGTGGCTCCCCAAACACCACGATGCTGACCAATATGAGATTATCTCATATCTGTGGAGAGACTTCCCCACCACACCCCATCACAATTAAAATTGCTGTTGCCCTTACTTGCTAGCTGTTTCTAATATTTTCCCAATTAGATCCTTAATTTTGCATTTGGAAATTTATATTAAACTTTTTCTTCACATAGCTTTAACAATATCGCTGCAGCATCTCTCTTAAAACTTTGGGCCGACTCAAGACACCACATGTGTGTAACCCCGCCGTGGCAGTAAATAAAAAGTACTGTTGAGCTGGATAGTCCACTTCAGGCAAACCGAAGGCGCGGCTAAGACTGTTAAAGCTTTAAATGCCAAATTCTTCCTGTGACAATAAAGAAGTCACATGGCTTTTAATACTGATGATAAAGAAAGGCACCGTATTTATTTATGATAGGCTCAGTAATTCTACGTGGAACACATTTTCTATGCACTTCACTTTATGATAGCATTATATATTACTGGTATTTGTGCATAGTAACTCCAGAAAGTAAACTAGTTATACAGCGATGTACATGGTAACCACCATAAAATATGCATTTCTAATTTTAAGTAGAACTCTACATGAACCTAAACACCAGATACTTTAAGACACATTATTTACACTCCAAGATACGTTCTATAATTTGTATGTGTTAAGTAATTGCTAGCACTATAATTTAATAAAACAAATTCTCTTACACTGTCTTCTTTGATTCCACCCCCCCTCCCTCCCCCCTCCCCCCAATACTTCTTAAAACCTTTTTTCTTCCTTGCAGCTATGAAATTAAATGCAAAATAGAATTCTGACCTAGTCATAAAGTTGTATTTTTGGTTCAAAGAAGTGTCATCTCAATGATAAAACCCAAACCAAATCCAACTAACCTATAGAAGATGCTGATCCAACCAAGTCAGTAAACATAGAAACTACAGAATTACAGAAAAAGGTCCTGGAAAAAATTACTCTGGAAAGCCTTCTACCAAAGCAGGCATCCCAATGCAGAATGAAAGGTGTGTGCATTTTTTCCCAACAGACCCGTTCAGCTTACCCCACAACTCTCCCATGAAGAGCCTTTCCAACCTTTTTGGAGAGTTCGCTCCACATCAGCAGAGGTTTTGCAATTCCTGATCGGAAACTCTCCTACTCCCAATTTAAATCTTTCTGTCCTCTTACACACAGGCATCTCAACACCTGATTTTTTTTCCCCCTTCACACACAACATTTTCTAGATTGGATCGTGGCTTTCACAGAAAAGCCACTACTGATGTAATTTCAATTGGACTCAGTTGAGCATATTTCTCTGTGTTCTCAGGGCAGTGCACTTTATTCTCAGAACAGCAGGATTTCACCGACTTGCATATTTGGCTTTTCACACACCCAAGTCAAGTCACATTGACCATCTGCAGGTCCCTTCCTGCTGGAAGGCTACCTGTCATTTGTCTGCCCTGTACTTGGCAGTTGATTAGTCTTGATAAAGACCTTTACCAAATATTGACAGTTTTCAGCTGCATCACCTTTATTTGGGACTGTTTTGTCAACATGTGATAATTATTTTAAACCCTAACTCTGCCTTGTAGTACACCTCCATTCCCTCCCATCTTGATGTCATCTGCAAATGTAGGACCTGTGCTAGCTCTAGCCATTTCTCTAGACAGCAAGAAGAATGGCATCTGAGGATGCCCAAAGTCTCACTAAAAATCAGAACATCTTCCTCTTCTCACTTATGTAAAAAGCCTGATAATGCAAAAAATAAATTGATAAAAACATAATTTCCCAGATATGCAACAGTTGCTGCACCCTTCCTTGTTACCATCCAAGTGCTTGCAATAAAAAAATTAGTATAAAACAAAGGAAAACCAAGTCCTATGCTCATTTTAACATTTAGCTGAGGCACCTCTACTAACAGCAGAGGCGATGTGCTTCTCCCAGTCTGATCCAAGAACTCGCCCAGCCTCCGCGAATTTTCAAAAGTGTCTGCTGGTGTGACTACAACTGCTTTAGCCAGTCCCTTAAGTATCCTCAGATTAAAATAATCAGGCCTTTTAAAACAGGCAGGACTCTTAACAGTAGATCTCCTAGGCTGAGATCTTACCCATTTTCTGCTGGTATTAATTGTGCTAGCCATCTGCTCACTTTTGATTTTTTTTTTTTAATTGAAAACAAATGCAAGAAGTCATTGAACACTTCAGTCTCATTTGCTAATAGCTCCCTGCTTCCCTCAAGTAGCAAACCAAACACTTTACTTGGTCTTCCTCTTATTACTAATGTACTTACCGATCGATTCCTATGTGTCTCTTGCTAGTTCCATCTTATTTTGTGCCTTACTTCCTTATTTTGTCCTTGTACACTGGCACGACTCCTTTTGTACTCCTTTTGAAGTGACTCGCTCTTGTGCTCTTTTCTTCCTTGTGTTTAAGGTCTCTGAATCACTAGCTTGCGATGTCACCATGCAGGTTGCACCGATCTTCTTCCTTCTCCTTACACTGAAACTTCCCTCCCCTTTGACTAGTGACAGATCTTAGCAGTCCGATTTCCTTAACCCCCACCTATCTGTGCTCAACAACTGCGCTACCTGTAATACATGATCTGTCTCTGTTAAGAGTAGACAACTGGTCTACCTCTGCTTCAACTACGATATGTGGCTTTATGCATGTCGTATTGTAGAAGCGATTACCCTCAGTTACTGGAAATACCAGGTTTAGTAGTTAATCTGAACAGTAATATGGCATTCCTTGTATATGAAGCTTTTACATACCTCCTATAATCACAAGTCCAGTTCACTGCTCTGACATTTAAAGGTGGAACTCTCCTGCCTCGTGCAAGTTTAATTGGAAAAATGATAACCCTAATACCACAACTCTTCTCCCACCACAAAAACGTAAGAAGTGTTTGTTTCTTTGAATTCCCACATTCAGTGCAGGTAGAACTGTATTATTGCCCTATGAATATTCTGGGCACATAGTATCCCCTCTCTTATGTTAGTGGGATTAGGGCAAAAGGAAATCAAAATAATTTGCTGTAACGAATCCTGCAGATTGCCATGCCAACATACACCCTTTTCATGCCCAGAAACTGGGAAACAGCAGTCCTTAACCCACATTAAAATGAGTTTACCTTGGGAAAAGTTGCTTACATCTTGTGAATTTCCTCACAATTACTGTACATTCAAAACACTTTTATATATACATCCGTGAAGCCACATGTAAGAACAGCAATGGTATAGAAATACAACCCACCCCTCAGGGGGATGTAAGAACATAAAGAATCTATACAGGCAGCATTTGGGAGACCACCTTAAGCTTGAGGGATAGGGGACAATTAAGACATTTCTGAAATATTTTCAGCTCCTCCTGTGCTGCACCTGGTAGGTTTTCATGGCTCCTCGGTAGGGGAAGACATCACTTGCAATGCTGATGGCAGAGCTGCCTAGTTGTAAAGTAAATGAAATCCCCTCTTGACAATAATATAAGGATCTGTAATTTCTCGCCAAGAATACCTTGATTTGAGGATACACAAGTACTTCAGCCAGGGTCTCTACATTTGGGCAAGCTGCACTAATATATCTGAATCCATATGATAAACCTGACCTACAGGTTAATCTATTTTACAAAGCCTAGAAGAGATCAATTTTCTCCTTAAAACAGATAGCCACAGTAAAATCTAACGCTG
This sequence comes from Falco naumanni, assembly GCF_017639655.2. Lineage (NCBI taxonomy): Eukaryota > Metazoa > Chordata > Aves > Falconiformes > Falconidae > Falco > Falco naumanni. The sequence goes on along the minus strand of NC_054062.1, from coordinate 51,723,386 downwards.
TATTTTCAACTCTTATGGCATTTAAAGGTTTAAGGATTGGATTATTCAATGTAATTCCATGACACTGGACCCATTTTACTGTCCTGAGCTTCAAAAGCCACATTTCGGTACTTTTCCTACAGAGGCAGGAAAATATTGGGCCTTTTGCATTCAGAAAAAAAACAACCCAAAACATTTTCTTACTTGACACTAGAATATGCGTGGTGCTGAAAAAAATGAACAGACTTGGAAAATGCAGTAATTGCTTTATTCGCATTAAAAGGTGCCCAAACCGTTTAAGTCTGTAAACTTCCCCTCCCAGCTCCCCAAACCCCCAAATGGACAGAGCTATCTGTCAGCCCATGGGAAGCAGAAATCCCTTATCCTGTGACAAGAATATTCATGTATAGACCCACGTTCAGAACGAAACTGTGGAATTTAAATCTCTTTCTCAAAATACAGCAAACGAAAGCGTCCTGGATATCTTATTTAATATACAGCCTCCACTCAGTCTGTTGGATTTATCATAGCTTTAGAAAATGGGGCTTTTTTTTGACGGTAATTTTTCCTGTGAATAACAACACTGGTGTTCGGAGCAGCCTGTGAAGCAGAGGCTCAGGGTCCTTGGCCTCTGTGTTTACAGTTATGCTGCCACTTCTCATGTTGCCTGCGCAGGTCATATGGGAATAGTCCAAAATGCACCAATACACATTTTTGTCTCCTCAGAACAGTGTTTTTCACACTATTATAGTTAAGAGTATGCCAGGGTTCACACATAGATTTTATTTTTCAGAGGTGCATAATTATAAAAACTTACTTCAGACTCAGCTGCCTCTATAGCACTGTACATGCAGACAACAAACCTATTTGGTTCAGTGTTTTTTAAGTCAGATAATCCGCTCTATTTGTGATTTGGGGTTACAGCAGAACAGGATACGGACCTTTCCAGTTCTGCATCTGTATACGGCCTTCATAAAATTGGAAAGAAAACCCCATTTCTCATTCTTGAAAGCTGGGTTTCCTGCTGGACCTCTGCACTCTGCATTCCTCCCGCTAACGAATTTCAGGAAAAAAATTGTTTACACTCTTTCTTTGTTGCCATCGGATTCCAATGTCACATTACCTTCCAATGTTTATCTGTCTGAGGAACATGGGAAGCTTGAAATGATTTTTTGGGGTTTCTTTTTGGCATACAATAACAATCATTTGACATTTTTATTATTCCTGATCAGCCCAGGTGATTATGGGACATAGAGCAGAATTTGTACCAAGCTGCTTGCAAGGAAAGCAGCATTTCTTGTGATATTAATAACCGATTTGCCCCAGCAACCAACACCTCCGAGCAACTGGAACTGCCTCTCCAGATGCTGCCACCAGACAGCACAGCTGGGATAGTCGTACCATACGGCACAGCTTTCTCTAGAAAAAAACAACAAAACCCAAACAAAAAAAACCCCGCCACATAACCTCACCATCACTCGTTCTCTGATGAACCCTGCACTTGGAAATCTCCTCCTTTCACCTCCACAGCATTAGCTCCTGCACTCAAGAGGTCAAAGCTAAGCAGACATTTCTGGGAAGAAACATTTTATGACCATCTGAAGGGGAGTTTCTACCCATGGAGGTGCTTTGGAGCCTTCTGCATCTTTCCAGTAGTATTACGGCACCCATTTTAACCAAAATAAACGTCAAAGCCCAATTACAGCAAGACATTAGTATTGCTGGATCTCACATGAAATAAAATATTGTTCACAGATTCACACAATCTCTGCCACTAGAACAGTCCTGGCCACAGAGACTTTAGGGTTATTAGCAATCAACAGATGTGGCTTCAAGATCCAAGAGGCAACAGAGTTTTGTTCTCTTGGGAAAGTGAAGCTTTAGCTCGGCGCCCCGCTCAGAGAAGACTCGGCAGTGCAACGCTATGGGGGGGACTCAGCCCCAACTTCACAAATGTGGTCATTTGACTTAGCAAACAAGTGTTTTGTTTGGTACCAGACACTCCTGTATTTCAGTTATTTATCTGAAAACACCTCATTTGTTGGAGGAGATAAATCTCTGCCGCATCTCATGCTATGCTGATGTCTCATGAGGCAGAACTAAGAGGAAACTCAACAGCAAATTGCAGACCAGGCGACCAGAGTTCGTGTGAGTGAAATTACCATTAATCATACAACCGTGGAATTAACTGAAAGTAAATACAAGAGTTGGGCAGACAGATGGGGCTAAACTATCAATCAGAGACTTCAGAAAAAATTGTAGGTCTAAGAATCCACGTACAAATCCAACCAGTTGGAGAGCCATTTGGAATCAAGTGAGTACTATGGGAAAGCGCTGACGCTTACGCTACGGCTGTACGTTCTGGAGGGTAGAAGGCTCCTTGGTGGCACCTCAGCCAAGGACAGCAGATATCCACGTTGAACACTTAGTCAACCAGCCTCGTATCAGAGGATAATGCCTCCAGTTATTTTTAGTCAATAAAAAGGAAAAAAATACCCAAGTGTGTCTGACAAGGAGGGACTGGAAGTATTGGAGGATTTTGAAACGTTAAGACAGAAAGCTTCTTATTTCATTCAATTTGAGAGGTGAAGAGGGAACTGTGCCACAGTTTGGTGGCAAGAATAAAAATTCCATGAAATAGTCTCATGAGACAACTGATAGCACTCATCCATAGTTGGTGACATTCTGACTCTTTCATGAAAAAGGCAATTTTGCTTCCCAGAAAAATATTCTGGCACTGGGGATTCAAGAGGACAAGGCTCTCACGGCGATTTCTGACTTTCTAACCCATATTAATATCTACAGTTATCAAATCCAGAACTTCAAACTGTGACTTTGTTACAAAGAGGACTCTCAAAAACCACAAAACCCCTCTCTCTTTTGTCATATATTTACAGCTGTGGAAATCACATCCATTTAGCCAATTCTTTCCCAATAAAATCTGCTATTTTAATGCAGCTTTGCAGAAAAGTGTTATCAGGAATGAAGTTGTGCTATACATCTCAAACCTATGCTAGCAGTTGATAATTTAAAAGAACATTTAATTTTATAGGAACAGTAATCACTTAAAAATGTACCACTCAGCAGAGTGGGACAGACTATTTAGAGCAATTTTTTAGCTTGTAACAGAGTATCTAAATTCCTCCTTTATAGCACTTTTTTGTTCATTTAATCAGGTATTGTCTTTGATATATATAAAACTGACCTTGTGCATGAGACCTGAAATACCATCTCCCTGTTTTAAAAAGCAGCTCTGAGATACAGTGTAATTAGACAAAGCCATCTCTCTAATGAATGAGTTCAAAGAGATCATAGGGGAGACACTTTGTAAAGGAAAAGTTTGTTTCTAAGAAAACTCACTATACAAAGCAAAAATGTTTCTTGGACAGGTTGTCTGAAAAGAAAATTTCCCTCTTCTAAGAAAGGAGAAATGCCATTAAATCTTGGAAACCAGCCTTTTTAAAGTTGTAGGACTTTTCAGTTTTGTTTTTCTGCTATTGGAAAGAGATGGAAACAATTAGGGAAAATAGGGGATGAACATTTCTGGAAAGAATGGAACACGACTGGCAAATGCAAACATTTAGTGTGGATTGAATTAATTTTGCGTTGTAGCTTTTCGCACTTTTGAGGAAATTAATTCTGGGAAATACAAGATGAGAACCCACTGGCTTGCTTCCAGTACTTCCTCACAGTCATCTGCTTGAAAATCAGCTTCAAAATTGCATATTTATTTTGGATGAATTACCCATTTCTAGTGTTTTGAACAGCAAAGACAGACAGCTAAAATATTTACATTAAAGACTAGACACCAGTAGAAGAACTGCTAATTGTTTGCAAGCAAAATGATTTTCCCTAAAAAGAATAAATGGCAATAAAGAAGGTGGTTGAAGTTTTGGAAATCATTCAAACTTTTCTCCAAAGAAATGGCTGTACTTCCAAAAAAACCTACTACCCACTCATTGCCAATGAACTGCTCTGAATTAGGTATTACAGAGAGTATCTGACTTTACAAACTAACTTAGGAGTGAGCATATGGTTCAGGTCACTTGCACTAAGTGACTGGCTTTGTGAAAGGCACACAAATGTTTTTGTTAACTGTAACTGATCTCTAAACAGGAATATGGGCTGATGATGCTAAGGCCCAAACTGTAAACAAATACTCATGCAGAACCCACAAAATAAATGTGTTTAGTACATCAAAACCCTATATATAACACCCAGCTAAACAGTCAGTCGCGTCAAGTCTGCTCGTTCAAGGAAGTGTCCCTGGTGCAAGACAGAGTTGGTGTCTTGAACAAAATAAAATTTCATTCCTATCTCTACATAATTAACCAAACGTTATGACACACGAACACTTAACAACTGCATCTTATTTATACTATTAGAAGTAGCTACTACCGTGCTGCAATGTGAATAAAGTTGTTAAAATTTCAGGACTCAGCCTGACATTTCCTCCTCACTCACAGACCATCAAACCACTGCTGCTTGGATGTAATCAGCTGTATTTGTTCCAAATTTCGTGTTTGGCGTTATGCTGTGGTTCAAGAAGTTGTAATCTGTATGGTAACATTTTGCCTGCTTGGCAACAGGAACGATTTCTATTTGCATGGTAATGAGACATTTTATTTGACAAGGTGTTGAAGGAAAAGATGCAATAATTTTAACAGTTGGGTGTTACACTTTAAAACCCATTCAATGAATCCGTGAAAACAACATTGCTTCGATACCAAACTTTATGCGAGTGGACCATGGAGCAGGACAAGGGACCAGGTACTGCTGAACAGTCAAAGCACCCACCTGTATTCATTGAGATACTGAACTATGTAGTACGAAGGAAAATTATTGCCTTGTGTTATTCTGGATCTGTCTCTCGAGAAGCAAGGAAGGCTCCAAGGACAGACAGTCAGGCTGGCAGCGGTGCAGAGATGGACACGGTGAGATTGCCATCTCGCTTAACCCCTAACTAAATCGAATTTGGACTCTACCTCGGCTTTAAGCAAGAGCCCCAACATTAACTTTAAATAATCTAATTAACCTGAAGTTTGCTATCTTTTCCCTTTTTTTTTTTTTTACCCTACAAAAACCAAACTTTGCTTTTACTTTAGGAAAACTGGAAAACTGGTACTCACATTGAATCATCCATATTGCTGAAAATGTGATATTATCTTTGACCTCAGATGTGTAGCTTGAATAATGAAATAGGCATTTGACTAGATGATAAACAAGAGATCTTATTTCCTCTGCAAGGAAGCCCTGAGAAATTTAACTGAGGCCAGTGCAGCAGAGGTGTTTGGACGGGTTAGAAAAATAAAAATCACATGGCTTCACCCAACAAATGAATCAGGGCAGCGCACTGACATCATGGAAAAATGACCTGAAATATTTTCCTAGATTGCAATTCGAAATATATATACACAATTATTAGGTAACTAGCTAACCTGCCAGTGTTTAAGTGACATCCCCCCCCAAATTAATGGTACCCTTTGTTTCCCAGGCCTTCAAACCTCGAGCTTAACCAAATGCTCAATGCTGCAACCTGCTGTGGGGCTGGAGCGGCTCCCCTCCAGCACAGCTCCCAGCGATGCCCCCAGCATCGGAGCACCGGGGCAGGAGGGGTCACAAAGAAAACTGAAGTCCTTGTTAGTGGAAAGCATCAGAACATCCCTATTTTAATCCACGCTCCAGAAAGGTGGAGCTGTGTAACAACAACGTGCATGTCAGAGAGCCTGCCCATGTCACCCCCCCACAGCTTACAGCGATTCCTTAAGACTCTTTAAACAGGTACTTTTGCCTGCTCATTTTCTAACTGCTGGCAGTCTCCTTAAGAAAAACGATCAAACAGCAGTATAGATAACGAAATGAAACAATATTCAGCTTAAGGTAAACATGAAATAACCAGTACTACTGCATTCAGTGCTGCTGCATGACAGCCACCCTGCCGGGAAGATACTCGCATTTAGAAACCTCAGTTAAGTTCTGCAAACAGACATATGCTGCTGTTACATTATTTCTTTTTTAAGACAGCTAAGATCATCTAAATTATTCAAAGCATAATTCAGAAAGAGGTTACTAACAGTTACTGAGAGGCCTCTTCTACCGGTGAGCTCCATCGCAAAATGAAGCATCTCACTACTTCAGCTGCAAAACCAGCATTTCGCTCGGCAGCCGGGAAGTTACTAGAAGCTGCTGCTATCCACAGCGATGGCATTTTCTCTCCTTGTCAGCGCAGATGCTGAAGTACCGCCAGAACACCCACCCCTCCAAGAGCCTACAGTGTAACCCGTGCAGCCGAGGCTAAACCAGCACCGCCAGCCCTCACCCCACGTAGCAACACGAATCACGAAAGCAGCAGCAAGCGCTGCGTGAGCTTTTCCAACCAGCCACCTCCACACAGGCTTCTTACTTTCTCTAAGGAAGCTTCAGATTTTGTCTGCGTGTACTTGGGTAAACTCCACAAGCGTTATTCAGCTTTGTAGATTCAAACCCCAAATCCCGTTTGCTTAGATGAAGATTACAGGTCCACTTTGAGTCAAAAGAAACCAAAGAGACACGGCACCTGACTGCCAAACCACACGTACTTCGTGCTTCGCAGCTTTTGCTTTGCTGCTGGAGAATCCATGTGATTGCATTCCATCTTCAAAGTTAAATATTTCAGTGAATTCACCTACGGCAGTTGTGTTTTTGCTTGTTACTCTGCGTACAAGACATACCAACGTCTTTAACCTAAGTTATGTTAAATGGTACAGGATTAAAACCATCTTATATCAAGCTTTGATGTAAGAGGCCACCAAAACTTTTGAAGAGTATCAGAGTGACGTATGCTCCCTTGTGACTGGTGTCCCTCCAGACTTTCACTGCCAAACACTTCAAGCACAGGAGAAGACAAAGTCCGTGATCGATGATTATGTTACAGCCTATCCATACCCCACCTAAACGCCTTTTCAATCCTCAGCAACATCACGGGTGTTTTGCTCTCTACAGCACAGGGGCTACTTTGCATCTAATGTAACTACACACATAATTACCTGCATGAACATCTCAGCTCTGCCCAAGGTGCTACAAATTTTGCCATTTAGTGACAAAGTCCATAACGTTGTCTTACTAAGTCTCCTTTCGCCCTTTCCTCCATCATAATCTTCTATTTTCAGAGTGAATAAAGGTCCCAGCAGCCCATTGCGGGAGGGGAGGAGGGCTGCGTAACAACGCTTGAGGAGGCTGCAGTAAGATGACAACATGATTAGGGAAATTTAACAAAATAAAGAACCACAGCGCCAGAGCCCATATTTTCCTGTATCACAAGCACCGTTATTTTGATTCATATGTTTCAACTGAAGCAAACACCAAAAGCAATTTGTGTAATAATACGACAGAAAGTTAAACAAGAGTAAGCAAACTGCAGGAAATTCATCACCAGAGAACACAATATCAAACAAGCGTGTCCCAAGGAAGAAAAGCAAGAGGTGAAGACAACAATGAAACTGCAAGAACACATCCAATGTATACAAGAGGGAAAGCAGAGCGAGGGCAAGAAGCCAGACACATTACACATGACATAAGTAAATAAATCAAAGGAAGTGAGATTAAAACCTGAATTAACTGGAGGAGGGGGAGAGCTATAGCACTTGCATAGAGGTGTCCACCCCATGGAGATTAATATCACACAGTCTATGAAAAGTGGCTGATTTGTAGTGGCTGAGCAGGGAAAGTCAGACGAAGATTCACATTTCAAAATCAGAGAGCTAAAAAAAAAACCCCAAACCAGTGTCACTATTCCCTGGTTTTCAAACTGCAGCACCCTACTGAAAACACAACATGCTTGCTCAAAGAAGCTCATGCTAATTTAGACTTATATTTCAAAAAAACATGTGTTTGTTATGCTTTAAACTGTGGTTAAATAATGTAAATTTAAAAACAAATCGTTTGAAAACGATTTTTTTCCATATATGTTTTAGGGTTTTTAATTTCTTTCTACCATATTCCAGCTCATGACTAGCCAGTTTTACTTTTCAAATCTTTCTGTAGACTTCCTAAAAAAATCAATCCAGTAAAACTTTAGTTTCACTGGGTTGTTATATATCATTTTTTAAATTCTGTAGACAGTGACTTGAAGCTTCAGATAAGTATCAACTGTTCGTCAGTTGGGTGAGTATTTTGAGATGTACCAATATTACAAAGCCTCCAAAAGCAAATCAAGTTCCTTTTAAGCATCACAGTCCCACTCCACACAGGAACTGCAGAAGGAAGAAAAAAAAATGTGTATGAAATAGTATTTTCAAAAATATTTAAGGAAGGTTGGGAAAGTTCTACCACTTGATGCTCTGATGTAAAGCATGGCTGGGCACAGTGCTGTCCTGATGCCAGGGGATGCGAGGGATGCAGCTGCCACCCAAGTGAGAAGCAAGTTTCCTAGAGCCCACACCTTCTGGGAAGGGACAAGGATCTGGAATAGAGACGTTTTCTTCCTCCTTCTCCCCTGGGTAGTAACAGCCTCTGTGCTGAACTGGAGTTCAGCTCTTGCTGCAATCCTGCTGAGGAGGAGAAATAGTCCAAGAGCACTGAGGAGAAGGAATGCCTTCCTATTAGTTATTCATAAGACTATGCGGAAAGATCACAGACTCATAGAATGGGTTTATGTTGGAGGGGACCTCAAAGCCCACCCAGTCCCACCCCGTGCCCCGGGCAGGGCCCCCTCCCCCCAGCCCAGGCTGCCCCCAGCCCCATCCAGCCTGGCCTTGAGCACTGCCAGGGATGGGGCACCCACAGCTGCTCTGGGCAGCCCGGGCCAGCGCCTCGCCGCCCTCACGGGGAACAATTTCTGCCTCACAGCTCATCTACATCTCCCCTCTCCCAGCTTAAGGCCATTCCCCCTTGTTTTACTGCTACAGGTCCTTGCAAAAAGTCTGTCCCCACCTTTCTTGTAAGCCCCCTTTAGGTACCAGAATGCTGCTCTAAGGTCTCCCCAGAGCCTTCTCTTCTCCAGGATGAATGTTAGAGTGACTTGCAGCAACTTCATTATTAAAGAAGTAAGATACAGGTGGGGACGATCATCCTACTTCATGTTGTTTGGAAGTTTTGGCCTTTTCATGATGAATTCTTTTCAATTTACCTATAGCTGTGACAGTATAACTAAAAGAAACAAGTGGATTCTGAACCACAAACCCCTACACATTTCCCATGCTTTGAAGCAGAGCTACAGCACAGTTCAAGGCCAGGCTGGTGCCATTTCTATGCACTAAATGGAACAGATTATCGAGAGGCAAATGTTGAAGGGTAATGTAAATAAAGGGCACCATAAAGCATAGCCACAGCCATAAATGTTACTCTGTAGTCTTAATACTGGCTATGTATACATCGCGTTTTAAAAGTTCAAGTGTGAAATGATGGGATCTTACATCGGCAAGATCACAGCATCATCAAGGCGGCTATTACGTGGGCGTGTAAAACTGCTGACTTTCAGTAATTTCGTATGAAACAAATTCCTTGCCACTAAAGTAATAGTAAAAACAGCCAAGAGAATAATCGTATGGAAAAAATATAAAAACTGCCAATCCTCCTTTCCCTCAGGTTTTCCAACCACCTGCCGGCAAACTGCATTATATGGGTTTTTCTTTTTTAAATATAAAAGCCCCCTGAGAAATAAATTAAATAAAATCAAAGTATCCTCAACATTTTCTAGAGCATTTATTGATTATGGGATTTTCACGTTAAAAAGTGGCACACGTGCTTCTGTAAGCCATTTGTCCCCTCTGCGCATACAATGTTGTGGAGGGAGGAGAATGCACGAAGCAGCAAATAAGGCGCTGGAAGTTTCAATTTTAGATATGCGAGACCACAAAATTAATGAGCGTCTTTGGAGTAATAATTTGTAGACTTCACAGAGAACCAGGGAAGATTATAAATGCTGTTGACCTAGAAGTAGTAATAGAGAATTCAGTATTCAGTACTGAAGAACAATTTATAAGTGAATAAAGTCTAGCATGCAATATGACTGCTTTCTGTTGACAGATGGCAGGGAAGCGTCTTCGCCATTCTCTCTCATTAAAATAATTATGGCAATGTATGTTAGCCTCTCTTCAAGTCTGGCATTTTCACAGCCCATACAGGGGCATCATCATTGTAGGAATAAGGTTAAATAATAATGGAAACACATTTCTGGCATGCAAAGGGCATTTGATATTAAACTTACCTGCTTCCAGAAATAACAGCAGGGAGAAATTTGTTACCTCAGAGAAAATGAAATGATTTAACTTATTTTAACAGGAGGTTAATTAGAGCTCTCCGCTAACTTGAGAAACACGTCCCAAAACCAGGTCAAGCCACGGTTAGGCTGATGAGCCTTCGCCTTATGTAACTCCTCCAGAACAAGCCTTGTTTCTCATTTTTACCTTCGCTGCCAATTGCTCACTGTAAAACTGCAAATCAGATGCAGTCCAGTGTGAAACTTCTTCCACAGCTGTCAAAGAATAAACTCTGTGAAACTACAGAGAGAGAAAAAAAAAAATTAGGTTACTAGAAGCCATGCAAAAAATACTCCACGTTCAAGTGTATTTCTTGCACGGCCGGTGCACTTGTGTCTGCTGCTCCAGCAAAACACCAAGAGAGGCCGGGTGGTACGCAGGGAGGCATACAGCGTTAGCCTAGTTATCCCCTGCGCCGCTAATTACTCCAATGGGTAGTTAGTGACACAAGTTAATTACCACCACATAACAGGGTTTCAATACTGTAAGTCAACGTCCCCGCCATAACGCATGACATTAACACTGCATGATGTCATGGCTGAGCAAAAATTACCTGGTGTCAGCACTGTACACTCCACCGTTTCTCGCTGCTGTTCTCCCCAATATGATTCACTTTCATTATTTATGAGACTTGTCTCACTAACCCTCAGCAACGGTTCCAAATAATGATAGGAATCTGTCAGTGTAGGATTGTATTTCTCAAAACAATAACCACAGTTCCTGGAAATGTCAATATGTCAATTGAGGGTAACACATCTCTCAATAAACCAATATTTTGTAAAAACAAAACAAAATCTAAAAAAAAAAAAAAAATCATGCACAGAAAACAGAAATCTGAGCTCCACCGAGCTCTCCTCTTTCAATGTCGGGCAGAAAAATTCATCCTTCCTGCCAGACGGTGGAGACAGAAAAGCACATTTTTATTTTTCCACAATTACAAATTGTGAAGCGTTCAGTATTTTAGCACTTAATATTCATGAAATGCCATTAGAAAGGAAATGAGGGACTTGACAAAAGTGAAACAGCTTGTGCTACAGCAGAAACCAAACGTAGTAATACAATGTCCAAAAAAAGGTACAAAGGATAAATTGTACAGTCCTTAACAGTTCCACCCTGAACCTAATGATTTAAAAATTTAGAGCTATGCAAATTTTTGCACCACTTTCGCAATCAGTCTTGCACACATCTGCGTTTTACCCTAAGCCAACAATAATAAAGCTGATGAACAAATCCCTGCCTTCAGTTCTAGAGAACTGTGTAACCGTTAGCTTTACATTTCCATCCAAGTATTTATCCTCACATGTTCTTAGAGGTGAACGTTAATCAAAGAAACGTTTTTTTAACTATGCAGTTCTGAAAGTATTTGTGTAGCTATAGCATAGCTATAGGGCAAGTATGTAGAGATAATACATTTACTGACCAAATACTCATCTATGTTGAGTGATACAGGTGCTACAGAGCAAACCCTACAAATTTGCAAAGCCACTTAACTTTTTAGGTTACAGTTTGTTTTGGTTTTTTTTAAAGCCAAAGGTTTTCCACAAAGGCCTTATCCTACCCGTGTTTTTACTATACTGGTTTTCCTTCGTGCGCGAAGTTTACAAAAGACCAGCTTGACCGCATTTTACAAAACTAAACAGGTGAAGGGCTTTCTCAGGACACATCACAGCTTTAACATACAGGTAGGAAAATGTGAAGGTATTTCACATGATGCTTAAATTGTTGGAAAATTTAGAGACTGTTTGCCATTTCTGAAGTTCTAGGATGTTGAGATTTCTAACACCAGAAGTGTAAACATACAAAAAAAAAAAAATTAAAAAAAACGATCAAAGGAAAGCAAAAGCAAGTTCCACAAAACTGAAGGTCTACAGAAAAATGTATTGATTTGTTAGAGGAATCTTCAACTAAAAAGCAAAACTGTCCTAAAGCACATTGAAAAGGATATTAAAAGCACTAAAATGCCTTTTCCCCATTGCAACACTCACATCTGTGTTGGGAATAGGGAAAATACAGCCTATCTGTTTTGAAGAATATACATTTATCAAAACAGCTATAAATCCCTACCCATGACACAAACTACAAATAACTACACAGACCTCCCTAACAAATCATGTTGAATCTAATCTTTCCAAACCCAAAGACCATCTTATTTGGCTAATACAGCACATCTTTTTCTACCACTTGCATGGGATTTTGGTCTGGAGATATCCATTTATTTCTGGCTTTTCCGGAAAATTCTGGTTTCTAGAATTTACAGAGCTAAGACTATCAAAGCTGTGAGAATTGGCTTAAGAGAAAATGAAAAAAAACCCCACGTACCAGCCTCACACGACACTATATGCAGGATGTAATGTTAACAGTAGGCAAAAGTGGTAATCAAACAGTTTCTAGCTTTCAAAATGCATAATCTCCAGTTATCACGGAGCATTATTTAGGTAAGTAAATATAATGGAGTTAGGAATGATAGCATGAAATTAGAAGAGGCACATCTGCGGTGAACAGCAGAGGGGTGACACAGATCTGCTAAGCCACAGCAGAGCCCCTCAAAGGAAACGGCAGAAATGTTTACTCTTGGGGAAAATGCAAGACCAGGCTAAAGAAATGGACAAAGGAGATGAGCTGTCCTTCCCTAACAGTACAAGCGTCTGATCAGAAGAGTGATAGTTGGGTGATTTCTCAGCAATCTTTACCACGCAGTCGTGAGAGCCACTGACATTAAGGATCTCTTTCAGAGGTAGCAAAAAATGACGAAAGATATAAATATCACAAGGCTACAGAGCTTGAGAAATTAAGGGCTATAAACAACCAGCAGCCGATGAGATGATCTGAGATCCAAAACAACTGTAAAAGCTAAGCCATTGACTAGCACATGTACCGTCTCACTAACAGCCACCAGTGTCAGAGGGCCTGAAAGCACCGGCACTGTCCTTGTCATTAAGAACAGGAGGAAAGCAGGTCATTTCTCACTATCTCTTCCATTAAGAATGGGACAATGAGTTTGTCCTCTGCAAGGGACACCGCTGACTCAACCAGTTCAGAGACAATCGTGACTTACTGCTTGTTCCTCATAGTAAATGCTAGAAAACTAAAGAAAAAAAAAATAATTACCCAAATATTTGATAACACTCCAGAAGATACCTATGCCATCAAGTTCCTTTATTTAAAGAGCAGTAAGAAAATACTAATTCAGAAATACAGGAAACTTCGGGCTTCCTTAGAGATGCAGCCCTCAAGGGTCAGTCAACCCTTCCTGCATCCTGCAAGCACAGCTGGAAGCTGCCTCTGCCTTACTGGTCACACCATTACTTATCTTAATTTTTTTCCCTATTCCCCATTTTCTTTTCTTTCCCATTCTTTATGTTTCTGTTCCCTGTCTGCTTGCCCACTCTATATGCTCTTCCACATCACAGTTTTGGTTTACTTTTGAAACGGTATCTCACAAAGTTATAATTACTATATATCATGTTGCATCCTGATCTCCTGTTGCTTCCTCCAATTAGAAGTAGTTCTATAGCTTTCCTCTAAAAATTATGATTTCTTTTTTCCCTACTAATGTGTCACTCCTGACACTGCTGAGTCTGCATGAACAGGAGCTTATCACACTTTCAGGACTGGAAAAGTTTCACCTGCACTCCTACTGGCACTGCTAAAATTTTATTTTCTATTTCACTTGTTCACACATCTCAATACTGACAAAATCATATTCTTTTACCCTACTCTGACCACCCTATCACCCCTCAAACATGTCTCCGTTGCTTCTTCCAAAACTTCTCTCTCTCACTCAATACAGTTCTCCCATCACCTGTATTTCTCTCATTTTTTCCACCTCCTCCTCCCCTCATGGCCAACCCAACGTAACACCCTCAACAGCCAAGCACAGAATTTCCTTTTCCTGCATTTGCCTGAAAGAGTCTCTTGTGAAATACGGGCACCCAGAAAGGCTGTTCATGTTTGCATCGTCAACAGCGCAGCTGAACCCTGTCGATGGACACCTCCGTGCACGTGTTCTGTCCTACAAATATGCTCAGGTGCACACGCGCCCATAATATACGTAAAATCACAAACCACTTGATGGAGATAACGGTTCTGATATTTTTAAACTACAGAATGGGTTAACCACAGATCAGCCCTTTAGTATGGATTTATTACAGATTTTGTACATCATTCTGGCTCACCGAAATTAAAGTTTCACCAAATGTATGAAATGAAGTTTCTCTACACCATTCTGTGAAACGGCGACATTTCGGTGTCGGTGAATGAAGCACAGTGGACACGGGACTGAAAAATAAATTGCTGTTTGCTACAAACTAGCAGTTTCCACCTGCATCAACAAGAGTTCACTAGTGACAGGAGCTGTTATTTATCATATAAACAAATAGGAAGCCCCCAAATGAGAGAATTAATCTCCCTCCTGCACATATGCTACCTTACACAGCCACGTACGCACGCAGAGTGCGTAGAGTTTAAACATCGGCTGGCACACCTATCAATCCACGGCAAACTTATCATAAAGCAATCATAGCTTAATTAAAGGCAGAGAGAGGTCAATATGTTCATATGCAAGATGATTCAGTATGATGTCACTTGGGTACAATCAATTAAAATGCACAGGATATTTTTTAAATGGGAAAACCTGAGTAGGGAGCCTGTTGTCTACCCAAAGGTTTCGCTATGCTTTAAAAGCTTCATTTAAATATTTTTTTCCTTATTTATATGCACAAAAGTAACAGTTATATCAGATATTCATAGGTGATTTAGATGATTGATACCAATTTCTCTTCATAATATGACTAGCAAATAAAAAACACAGCAGTTCTAATATAAAAAAATAACGTGTGACAAGGTTTCCTAAAACATTTCTATTTTGGACCTCACAAGCTAAATTGCTTTTGCTGGCCCCTTCCACCTCTCAGCATGGTTGACAGACAAATTGATCGAAACATCGGAAAATAATATGCTTGCAAAATTTCTCTGGGTGAGTTTTCAGTCTTTTGAATTTTTCATACAAGAACAAAATGAAAGATTGCCTCCTTGATTTTTCCTCCATTATGCGTCCCCATCTTATGTACTACAGGAACATACAATACTTCAAATAGCAGCAATACATTGTAAACAAAATGTATAACATTTTTCATAGAACACCCAAGCCGTACGAAGTTAAAAGACTGGGTAGCAGGCATCTTTGCCCTGCAGATTATGTTGTTCAATTATAATGAATTCATACATTTGAAGTTGCCTTAGGGCCTCTCATTAGACTTAGGGGTGTTTATTACAGGAAATATTGCTTGTATCATTTAAGAAGCAAGAAGGCTAGATGATTTGATTAGAAATGTTGACAGTTGAGGTGTGTAAAAAATATGTCATTCACCCACATTTTCCCCCACTTTAATATTAGGATCCTTCATTTTTTATGAATTCTTTAACCCGTTCCTCCCTCCCCCAGAGCCCATGGCTGTTGCAGCACAGTCCGCTCCCAAGACCGCCAATTCTTCACCAGGAACTGCTATTCTGACACCGGCCAACGCTTTTCACCTGGCAACCGGAGGAAAATACAACCGCTGCATCTCCATCACTGTCCCTCGCGCGGACGCATGCGCGGGCGCAGCCGGCGGGTCCAGCCCGCTCCCACCCTGCAGCTCCGCTCCTGCTCCGCCAGCACCGCAGAGCCCCAGGCTCCCGCAGAACCGGGAAATTAACGTTCCTTATGGCGCAGAAAAGACAGAATCTCATACATTTAAATTTGCACCTCATGAAATTTAACCAAATTATTCTCCTTGATATCGCATAGGGAAGCCCGAGAAATAGTTACTTAGCTTTTGGTCCAAATTAAACAAGTCCTGAGAAATTATCTTTAATTAAAGCAGTCAGCAATGTTGATTAAGTTTAAGGGACTGGTCAGAAAGCTATGGAAAAAAAATTAATAAACCCCATTGTTTGCTAATTTCTTGCTACATTTGCTACAAAACCAAAAAATTTAGAATTTTAATACCCTTGAAGGGTAATACGCAACACTTTTAATTCCTATACCATGTAAACTGAGCTCTAAATATAGTTTACATGATCTGTAATTCAGAGAAAAATCTTTATTTTTTGCAGAAGATCTTCTGACACTCAGTAGTCAGAGTATCAAATCTCCCCAAACTTACTACTAGTAACTGGCAGTGATTTTTACAACAGCTTGAATTCCCTGAGTGGTTACGACTATTTTGTCAACGTGACTTCAGACTAGCATGTCACTGAAAACAAGGACATCTATTCTTCAAGCGTACATATAAAATGCTGCAGTAAAAAGCATTAAGTAATTATGAGGACTGATAACACAAGTATGAAAACTCAGCTTCTAGGTCTCACTTGTTTATTACCTATAATGTGCCTCGCTAAAACTGGGCTTCCATTTTCCATGTTATGTTTAGCCAGAGAAATTTAAATAAAGCACAGCTTTACTTTGAGAAATGTACGTAACTTAAAATGTGTATTGGAGGAGCAAACAAAGCTCTTGCAGATCTTTCAGCCTTCGGATATGATGACAGCACCATTTAAAAGGAATAGGAAAAAAGCAGCAAAGTTACCAAAAGTAACACATTTGCATTTTTATATTGGAGACATCTTCCCTGCGCTGAGACATCCTGCAAAGGCAGGTATGTGTTTAAATGAGACCTAAGCAATCGCTGCTCGGGACATTCTTGTCAATAAAGCGTTCAAGAAACATCAGTGGTGTTGAAAGTAATTAGGCTAAAATATGTGATGTATAATAATAAAATTGGACAAATTTCTAACATGACTAGTAACTGCTTTCCTCCTCTGAGGATCTGGTATTTGCCATTTCACCTTGCCTGCAAAATATCACAGAATGTTGGTAGCTTGCAGCCAGATTTTATTTTCCTACCACAAGTCAACAGAAACTGGACTTAAAAACTAATTTCCATAGTGCATTTGCATTTTTTCTGTTTAGTATGTTCAGTGCTAACTACAGACACATACAAATAACGACTTACATTGAAATACATATATATAGTTTTAACAGGAATCTGTATTTTTACTGCATTTATACCCCTAGCTTCTATCAACCAAATATAATGTAATCACATCTCTAAATGCTTGAGACAAAATTTCAATTTTTGTTGGTCATTTTATATTCAGTTATAGAACAGGGCCAGAAATTTGATTTCAAAGGGCATCCCAGAAGTATTCAGTACTGGCACCCTCTGCAGTAACAGATTCCTCTCTCCTGCGGGTCCTAACGAGCCCCATATAGCGCACAATTTCCCTGAAGAAGAAGTCCTAACAGAAAAGCAAGAAGCACCAACCCCCCCAATCTGAGGCAATCTGATTTTAAGGTACACTGCCCCAGCCCCATAGTGAGAATACCAAAACAGCAGCCCCGGCTCAGTTCAAAACCTACCTGTCATTTTACGCCGACTGTCCTAAAAATACATCTAATAACAGCCCACTCAGTTCATCAAATATTTTTTTTCAACTCTACTGTGCAACAACAGCTAGGTTTTAAGATTGTACAATTTCTGTGCAGCATCAGCAACACATCAGCTTTGCATTTACTATACTGATCGATGCGTAGCACTTCAGAAGTTTCTAATCTGCATTTAAAGATCCTTACATCTCTTAAAACACTTAACTAAATACTTTGGGGTGTTTAAACCGCAAGCTGCACACTGTCTTCAAATATCTCCAGAACTAACAGTAGTGTTCTTAAGTTAGGAGTGACAAATACTAGAAAACCTCCACAATTTGGCTTCCATATCTCTGAATTGGTATTTCAGTGACAGATGTTTGTTGCGGCAAAAACCTCTGTCAGAACAAAATTAGGTGATCTATCATTTTAAGATATGGTCTTCATATACTGTTTACTCGAAGATATCACTTGCCTCAAGCCAATTTTGACCAAGAACATTTTGTGATATGGAAGTGATTTGTATATCATCATTTTTGTGATAAATGTAGCTCTTGAACACAAAATAACCTACTATTCCACAGTATTACAGTTAAAACTCCTTCACCAGTAAATCTGTACTACTGCTTTTATTACTACAAAGATACTGTATCTAGACTTCAATGTGTTTCCCATTTTTATTCAGTGAATAGGGTTGCCTGTTTTCTTGGCTTTATATCAGGGAGCTGGGGCCTCTCCCCATTTTGTACCAGAGATACTTTGCCAGTTTTGGGGGGCACAGGAGAAATGCAGCATCCACCGCAACATGTACCTTCATATTTGCCTCGGCAAGCGGGGCAAGGGAAACACAGAGTAATGCAAAATGCCTTCCAAAATGACAGTGCCAAGAGGCAGGGACCGCCTTAGCTGTTCAGGCGACACGTCACACCCAAAATTAACCGTTCAGTTCCACCACCACTAGTTTAGAAGTACCATCCCTCCTCCAAGAGGCAGAAGTCTTCTGGTTCATCGATGACCGGAATCAACCAGAAGCCTCCACCTCACCCCCTCATCTTCTACAGTGGCATCAGGGGAGGAAGGGGACACAATGACATAAACCAAGCACAAAGGGCTGAGAACCACCATAACACACAGAAGCTGGACAAATCACGGGTGTAGGTGGATGAGACAGAACAGGGACAACCCAAGAGGCTGAGTGAGCAAGGAGAAGCATCCATCATTTGACCTGGGTAAACCATCTTAAATGGGGGAGTCGCGGAGTTTCCACCACCTATGCAGTCTGACACCTTTCCAGAGGCTGCTCTTCAGCAGGAACACCTGCAAACCAGAAAATTAATTCAGGCCATAAGTTATTATAGAAGCCACTGAATACCAGGAATGTAACGAGTACAAAAGAGGAACCGGCTCTAGCCGTTACTGGCTTTGGGTTAATCTAAACCAAAGCCCTAGCAATAAGGGGCTCTACTTTACGCCCTTCCCGCAGTAAGAGCTGACCGAACACTGACCAGCCCCGCACCGCTGTGCGCCCGGCGCGGTCCCTCGGCCACCAGCTCACGGCGCAGCAGCCTGCCGTGTCAGGGCGCACAGCAGGAGGAGACTCAAGTCAAGAGGTGACCTGACTCACTGCCTGCTCCATCACAGGAAGCGGAGGCAACTGAGGGCTTTGTTTGTTCAAACTTAAAATGCAATTTTCTTCAGATAAGCGGTGCTGTGGCGTTCTATGGTCTAAGTCCATTTGCGCCCCCGTTAAAGCAGTCCAATAAGCTCCAAAATGCAGGCAGAGAAACACAGTGGCATTTGACACGTGGTTCATCAGCGATGTGTTTCACGCCAGTCAGGAATGCTTTGCAGTGGCACCGATGTGGGGGCTCTCCCACCACGCATGGCAAAAGGGATCAAGATATTTTCATACCCAGAGGGACGAAACTCAGCCCAGAGGCAGAAGGGCTTCATTCCTTTCCCCATGGCTCAACCCCCACCACTCCACAGCTTGCCGTCCTGCTTTTCCCTCCAGGAAAGCATTTTCCACAGCATACGGTCCGGCCTCTGAAGCTGTCTTTGAGCGCTGCCCCTAAGCCATACCTGACTCCACCTGAAGGGACTTGTCTCAGTCCCTCAGCCAAGCTGCACTGAACCACCTCAAGAAATCAGTTTCTTTCTTCTAGAACTGGAAAAGTAGGGAAAGTCCTTATTAAAGGGTAGGATTGACCAATGCCAGTAGAAATTCCCTAACAGTACATCAGGCATAGTACAGCACGGTCTCAGTCCAGGGAAGGTAGCTGGAGTTTATGCTCTCCTGCTCTGCTCCTAATGCTCACATGCTTGTCTTGGCTACCCACATGTCTGGAACAACCTTCCGTCAACCCATCTGCTCTCTGTTCATCCACTGACTGCCAGACTGGAGTAATTTAGCACCATGATCTGCTAGGTACCGTTTTTGGAATAAAAACGGTGTAAAGGGGAAAGATGATTTTTCACCTGGTTACAGTGGTAGGAGAACAGACAGGGAAGCAAAAAACTTTTATCGGGGGATGATGGAGAATAAGTCTCGCCATTAGGCTCCCAATGTTTGAGAGCAACATTACAGTTCAGAGCTACAACACGAAGATAAATTAATTTAAAAGAACCACGAGTACTATGGCCTTTGTTCCTTTCACAGGCTGAGATTTAAAATAGCACAGATCAGACTGCACAGCTAAAAATAGGACACTGCAGTCTACACAGCTTATTAAAAAAAGCTGTGCTTCAACAGGTGTTAATCTTACCACATGTGTACCAACAAAATATCTTCTATTCTGGGAACTGTGTGTACAGAACTTTCGATTTTTGTGCTATTTAATGACAAGTGCCCAGTGTGCTGCTCAGTAAAGGAAAACGGGATAGTTACGTGAAGTTCTGCTGTAATACAGAGATTACCTCAAGGGTACCTCAGTGTTATCATGACTATGAGCCTAGAAAGCTCAGGGATAGACCAGGACTTGGCCGTACTAGCTTCTGTACTGATAGATAAGAGCCCACGGCTGAAGGATGTGAAGCCACTAGGATCTGTACCCTGGTTAGGCTAGTGTTGACAAACTGGTGCTGCAACAACGGTTTTGAAAAAGTTAGCATGAATATCTTGTTCACAGAGGAATGAGAAAGCTCTTTCTAGATATGTCTCAGAACAAAAGACTGCTACTGCCGAGCCTGACACTGTGATGCCCCTGGAAGAGACTGCCTATTACACAGAAAAAAAGAACCAACCCCCTGAAGCCACATGCAGAGACCAGTGCAAACCTGATCCTCGTCTTCACAGCATCTTCCCTGTGACCATCCCCAGCCTACACTACAGGCTGGTCTGGAAAAAGTCACAGCACAACGTGGCTGCTCACCCACCATGCTCCTCTCCAGATGGGAATGGTCCTGGCTTTAACCGACTGTCCTGGCTGGGATTGTCAAGCATTTCCTTTGACAAAACTAAACAGTAGGTTCTCGCTTCTCTGGTTCCTATCGTGTATCACCTCCTACTCCATCCCACCAGCGAAAGGACAGAGCACGGACTGCCAGCATACTGGGAGAGCAGGTGAGGAGCTGGATGGGAAAACGCCTCTTCCCAAACAGATGTGAGGGGCAGTGGGGGATCAGGGAACGCACGAGATCATCCAGAGAGGCACCGTTCATCAACGGCATAGAAAAAACACAGAAAACTCAGGACAAGTGATCAGATTCTGCCTATTTTTAGCATTAATTCCAGCACACTGAAATACAAGACTGAACCTGTATTCTCCTAAGAGCAGAAGTTAGAGCACTCAGAATGCCTCAAATTAAAAAATTAATTTTGTAGTTTGAGGGGTAGAATTGTTATGACAAAAGGGGACTCTACTTCAATTTTAAAGTCTTCCCCCATGCAGGATTAGCAACCAATATACTGTGTGAGATGATTCTTTTGATAGTATAATTTCAAGACTGGTGATTTAATATGATCCAATTTTCCTTTCGTTTTCAAAGTTGGAGGAAAAATGTGTATATTACACCCTCTGATCTTTTCACTTGTTCAGATCAATATGTGCAAGTCGTCACAAAAGTGAAATTCTCATTCACAGCTGCTTCATAACTTAAATGAGAAAAATCATGAGTGAGTATAAAATCTGCAATGATATGCAAAAATGACGAATTTTGAAACTAAGTATCAAAGTGCGTGTTCAAGGCACAAAAGAAAACCTAAATCTTGCAGTAGAGAAAAAGGTTTGATTTTTTACTTCTTGGGGAATCTTGGCCATGATTAGCTTGCATCTGTCACGACTGTCTAAAACAACAATTATTTTCTTTTGCTATTACATCAAAAAACCAAGACACCATGATTTGGCCTACAGCAACACAAACATCGAAAGAAATTTTTGCTAGGGTTCAATTTGCATGATAAACTGTTGTTAACAGATACCATCTGTTTTTGAATTTAGTAAAAGGGCCCATATTATACAGCTCATTACAAATATTACTAACTCTTAGACAATGACTCTTGTAAAGTGTATATTGTAGCTAATGAAGTAGAAAGCTTAAACAACAAATCATTTACAAGTTTTTGTACAGTATTTCTAATGGAGGGAGTGTATAATCAAAGGAAAATGTAATCACTTATGTTAAGCAATCCATGGACCCAGTCAATGTAGCACAAACAGCCATTATGCAAAATTACGACATTAAAAGGGAAAAAAAAGACTACTGCAGACATTGCATTTTGAAGTATATGCTATGTAGACTAATAACTTTGAAAGCATTAAACAGGTGAGACCCCTCGCTGCCAAAATAGTGTTTTTCTACCAAGTATCAAAAGCACATTTAACTTGGGCTGAGATTTGCTGCCCTGAATTAGACCTGACACCAGTAACAAAGGGGATTCTGTAATGGACATCAGCTCTTACAATACAGTGCATTAATGGGCATCATGGTGAACATAATCTGTCAGGAATGGTCACAATAAAGATGTTCTACTGATTAATGTTCCACTAGGCCTGTATTTAATAATTTATATAATTCGTATTAACTTTAAAATTGCCATCACTATGGTGGACAAGGAAAAAACACAAACAATTCAATATAATAACTTTACACAGGACAACACTATACATGGCAATTAAAACTGTTAGCTTCATACAGGAGTAATCGTTCAAGATTTACAGAGATGAATTATTGTGAAACAAAGCTGCGTGCTTAAACAGTGTAATAAGAGAATACTTCTAAGAGGTCATAAATACTTTATAAATTACATTAATATCGGTGTTTGTTTTTATTGCTTTTATATTCTCATAAACTCTGTTTTTAAATATTATTCCCATAACAATATGCTTCCGTAAAATTAACAAACTTTTAAAATAATAACAGTATGTCCTATAAAAAACAACCTCCATTAATTGTTCTATACTTTGAAATGAGAAAGAGAAATAGCAACATTACAGGACTAAAAAACAGTCATTCCGCATTCATTCGCCTAATCCTTGTTTTTATACAAAGAACTAAGCGCCCCTTCCCGAAGCACTACGGAGTGCGCGGGTATTGGTCAAGAATATCCTATGCTATCCTATCAGGATGATTAATGAAGGCACCTTTTTCACAGAATGTCAGACTCTGCCTTTTTAACAACTGACCTTTCATAGAATACTACTGAACTCATAATTCCACTTTTGTTCAGTTTCTTATTAGTGGAGTTAAAATTAATACTTATGGGAATGATGGCTAAGGTGATGCACAGTAAATCTTAGAGCACATCAACCTTCTGCACCGACTACCAAAGGAATAGTACCTGCATTTGTCTAGTTCAATAGCATAAGTATTCTAGTAAAACTCTGTGTCCTTTTAAAAGACAAATTAGGTCAATATTCAACCCTCTTTCAAGTACAAAGCTGTACATATGGAGAATGACTTTCAAAGTTCAGGAATCCTCGTGCAATAGTTAATGCCTACTGTACACGGAGGGACTTCTCATCGTGCTGCACCCTTCGAAACTTCTGAGACGACACAGACGACGCAGGCACAAAGCCACCTGTAACCCACGTCCACCTGCAGGGAGATATTTTAGCCACCCATCCAGACAGCCTGGTAGCTACAGCCACTCGCTCCCCAGCACGGTCACGTACGTCTCCATGCCCTAAAAGCCACTTCTTCCAGACAGGAGTAACTGCCTCAAGGATTCTGAGGAAGTCATTGATGCCATGAAGATAACCCAATTTTTGAAACAACTACACCAAAAAGTTGTCCGAGGCGAACAAAGGGCCCCTGTGTCCTTGAGGTGTTTAACATCCCCCTCGCTGTGATGAGACTGCTCAGGGAAAGGAACAAGGGCGCAACGTGACATTAACTGCTGAGTTACTACCACCCCAGAACACCAAAAAATTAGAGCTGAATGAGCAAAATCCCAGATGCCTCACAGGATTATCTACCACCGGTGCAGCCACCGCATGCCATGCCACCCCTTCCCTTGCAGAGGCCACCGCAGATCTCTGCAGATCCCCCCTTCTCCCAGGAGGAGCACCCCCCGCCCAGCCTTCCCGGCTCCATCACAAACGGCTGCTCAAGCGCTGGCCTCCAGCTCGTGGCGACAGACCGCTGCTGACACCTCCTCCTTCCCTTCTCTATCCCACCATTTCTCTCTCCTGGAAAGCAGTGCCTCATTTCAGCATTCCCACAGTCTCCTCTTCCACCCCAATGAAGATGAAAGATGACTGATGGGGGCTGACCACAGCCACCTCCGGCTTCTTGCTGCCAACGCACGTACAAGGCCCAGCAGAGAGCCAGGTACACGGATGGTCGCACCGCTCCAATCAAGTCGCAACGTCCACACAGAACAGAACCGGTGCTGCATCAGGTACCGAAGCAACGCTGGCTGGATCAGGACTGTTCTGCCCGAGGAGATGTGGTAACAGCTTCATTTCGCAGGGCTCGCGTGCCATTTCTGCACCACGCTCTGCTCGTGGCACAGCCAAACCCCGTGTGCTTCTACAGCGGCCAGAGCCACAAACCTGCCCACACCTCCACACGGTGCAGTCCAAAGGTGATAAGTAAACGGTAAAAAAAAAAAGGAGTTGGAGAAGATGCCTGAGCAAAACCAGCTCAAATAGAATAGGCTGGGATGTGTTGTTTCATTACAGAAGAACAATGTTAAAAAAAAAAAAAAAAAGAGTAAAAGGTTACATCTTCAGTTATGTCTTTTAAAAACACTGGCATCAATTCTTTTTTCCTCAGTTTTACACATCAACATTGCTAGACCCAGAAGCTATCAGGCTAGAGGCAGCTTGCTATCCTTGAAGATATTTTAAGATGATAAAGATGTGAAACTTTTTATTGGCACACGGAGATCAAAATGCATGCTCTGGCAGCATTGTATCTGATGTCAAACACTTAAGACATCACACAACTGGCAGCAATTCTGTTGTAAAACATGCAATAACACAAGCAAACTGCAGCTTAATTTTTCTCTCCGTGTTCATTCACATTCATGTGGAGTCCATTCACATTCATTATGAGAGAAGGCATCTGCATTATGGCTAAATACTGTATCTTGCAAACAGAACGGCGTTTGCACTGTTTCAACCCTGGCAAATCAAAGAGGCCAGGAGGATTTCACCCTAAATGAGGTTTTCTAGAACAAAGCTAGAGGACATTGGAACAGATTTCAACCTTCCCTTAGAGCTCAGTATTTTTTGAAGGTCAGCTGGGCTGTAACATAACTGTTCCATAACTGAAGACCTAAGACCTATGGAGATGTCCAGCTCCTCAGCAGAAAAAACAGTTCCTATATTACAATCTAATAAACTGACCGCACTCCCCTTTCTGAACAGCTTTCCTGCGCCAACCATGCGTTACACTAATGAGTATATCTTGAGAAATAAAACCCCCACAAAACCAAAAGACTTTTTTTTTTTTCCGGAATCAAGTTTACTCCCACATCAAAAGAAAAAAAGTATTTCCTTTCTCTCCCAGTTTTCAGAAATACTGTCGCTTTGGAGGAAGGATGGGTGTTTTTCCCTGCACAAAAGCAAAAAACGTTTTACAACTTTTGTTGTGGTTGAACAAAAGATAAGAATGGTCACTGAAAGGAATGAAAAATGTACTGAAATATTGACTCTTCCCGTAAATTTTGAATTCCTATATAAGTTTGTGGATTCTAGCTTATAACTCACCATGAGATAGTGGTAAAAAGGCCAAAGCCACGACTCTTCCACTGATTATGAAAAAGTAGCATCAAATGTTTAAGCTGCAGCATTTTCATATGTAATATTTTCGTAAGTTTTGTTGATAACGTAATGTACACTTGTACACTGAAAACATGCACCCAACGTGCACATAATCTTGCAGAAAAACATCTAAATATGACGAGATGGCATGACCATACAAGTAACTGCAAATGTTTCTCTCACCTGCTAGCCCAGAATGATCATTAATCATGACCTTCCTCCAGCTAACCCCTGCTAAGAATCGTATTTTGTTGTACATGATCTTTAGAACAAGAGAAAAAGTGGCTGGAAATCTGAGTTGTGCTGGGCTACAAAAGAGAAATTAAGAAATCTTCTTCCTCCAATTCTGAGGACAAGGAATCAGGGTCTGAGCCACTCTAATGTGCAACATTACGAGTTCATATGGTGCAAAAACGTACTGCTAGATACAGTCAGGTTTACTTTCCTTCATATAAAACCACTAGTCCTGCATAAAACCCCAGAACCTGGAACCCCACACCATACCTCTGGTGTTATCTCTGTGTAACAGAAAGAAATGGTTAGGGTCCAAGAACTGGGAAGAACACTTTAATAAATAGATTGCTCAAGACTTTGTCGGCCCTTCACTGAAGGGAAAACACAGGGAACGCATAAGCACAGTACAGATACAACAGCAAGTGTATTCCCTCAAGTATGAAAGATGAGACAGTAACTACAAAGACACAGAATTTTTATAGACCATTTTACGGTGAAAATGCAACAAGAAGTGCAGTTCCATATTTATCCCAGACCCAGGAATGAAGGAGACCATGTACAAGACAAAAAAAAAAAAAAAAAAAAAAAAAAAGAAAAAAGAGAGCGCAAGCTGGCAACAAGTGAACGAATCCCAGGCAGCAGCAATCACAAAAGCTGAGCAGCAACAAGAAAATCCTAAAGCACTACCATAAAACAGCCTCTGTGCCAACAAACCCAGCAAGCATGAGATGAAAACCAGAAATGAAGCCCTTGATGTACATCTCTAGTGCTGGTGCCAAGCTCCTGGCCCCCCGCAGTACAAGCTTCCCCATGCTGGGGTGATGGGAAAGGGGATTTCCACTGGCACTGCCCAAAAGAGGCCACCATCTTCTTTCCAGCATCTATTCCGATGAATGTAAACGTAGAACATTTAGCAACACGGGACAACGTTTCAATTTAAGACTGCCATTGCAAGCGCCTTCGATAGACTGCTGCTCGGTCGCCTGAACTCCAAGCCCCCGGCTCCAACTCCTCCCTGTGCAAACAGCGAGGTAACCCAGAGAAACACAGACCGGAGCGCTACGGGAGGGATCCGCTGCGATGCATTCCTTTAGGAGGGGATACAAGATACTTTGCAACCCCAACTAACCAACGTGGCTGCCCCTTCACACAGTCACAAACAGCATTACTGAAAGGATCCCCCCAAACAGGTTCTCAGATCTGTTTGACTGATGATTCCCTCTGGCTGAAGCCTAAATCTGGGCTTTCTGGTGAACGTAAAAGTGACTGCACCCCACAACGCTGCCCACCCATGCATGCAGTGATGCTGCCACCCACATTGCTCGATAAGGGTGTGGGGGATGCACTTTTCATCACTATCTGTTAGACAGACAAGGAGCCACATGCTGGATTGCTTAGCTAGAAGCAATAGCATAGAAGTTTCTTTAAACGATGGAACAGTATTCAGAAAAAACATGATTATTTTAAAAAATAAATTCCTTTCCAGTTGAAAAGTTTACTCAAGATGGAAAGACAGTTCTTAACAGCACTCCCAGTTTTGGTATTTCCCAATTAAGGTACACAGATATCTCTTCTGCAGTCCAAAACAAAGCAGACCTTTCAATTCTGCAAGTGCTACCCTGACAGAGCCTGTAGTTAAGTCGTGTGAGTTAGAGTTGGCTTGGTCATAAATTATCCCAATTGCTATGGATTTTTGATAACAAAGCGATAGACCTGAAAGAAAAGTATTGAGTGAAGACAAAGTTACAGCGTGAATTAAGACAAAGCAAAAATGTAATACACAAAAGTGTCAGTAGTATTTATTTCATTATTTAAGCAATGCCACTATTTAATAAATTAGTAAATATGTGCTCATTCTGATCGTTCTTTTAAAGTTTTCAATAAAACTAAGAATTAAGATGCAGCAAGCTTTTGGAACGAATATCAATAAGCAACTGATGTAATTCAGAAATACTTTCAGTGATCCAAGTGCTAAAGCAAACCCAAAGCAGTCCTTTGCTGCCACTCATGTACAAGTTACAAAAAATCCAACAAAAACACAAACCCAAATTTTAGTCCCAGCATCACTTCCAAGTGACTGTTTAGGTAACACTGCTTTCAAAGTGAGAAATTTTTACTGTACATGCAATTTTGTAGCCTACAAAAGAATTCAAGACTCTAGATCCACAAGCTAAGTCTGACTCACCCGAGATGTGAACACAGCACCATCAGCAAATAGAAAGTGCTATCAAGTATGTGTATCTGAGCTACTTTTTGTTTTCTTTCAGCTTCATGATACCTGGGGGTTGTTTTTTGGCCATTTGGCATCTTTTAGCTGTGATTTATCATTACTTCAGACAAAAGAGTCTTTGTTCATTTTCAAATTACCTGCATGCACTGGAAATCATACATATCGTGAATGTTTTTTTGTTCCTGTATGCTTTTGTTGCCTGCTTTTGTTATTGCTATAAGTTCTATGAAAAAGAATTTAAACACGTATTTCCCAGAACAGACAGGAAGCAAGACATGCTATCACAACCCTGAGGATATCCTCTGTTTCACACTGAAACATAAATCTTAAAACCCAGAGGATATCTGCATAAATGAAGAGCATCTGGACAACCTCAGAGTCACAAGCAATATTACACAGCACACAGAAAACTTCTGACCTACAGGAGTTGATAGGTGATCCCAACCATGACCAACAGAAATTGCAGCCAACACTGGAGCAGAGTGAAACAGGGATCTGGTTTTACACCACCAGAGCAGGAAAGGCAGAAAAGCCTCCCAAAATGTTCATCTGCAAAAAGCCTTCAAAAGCAAGAAACAAACACCTCACCAAAAACCCACCACCACCTTGGTTAATCGCCCCTGCCCTCGTCAGCAGAAGAAATCAAAGAAGATCAGACTCTTTCAAAGAATTCAAGTAGAGGTACAGAGAGTCAAGACAGCCTAAGGAGCTCTGTGTCAGGGAGACGGAAAGGGTGCGACCCAGAGATCAGGGCAGTCTGGACTTTTGAATTTCAGAGGTACAAACAGAAGACATTTTCTATATTCTTCAGGTGTTCATGTCAGCATTTAAAATTAGAACAAACTATTTTTGGAGGTGAAGAACATTCATGAGCTGTGAAGAATGACTACTTCCAAATTATTGAGGTATTACGTTTCAAATTGCCTTAATATAAGCTGATTTATATTTATGACCAAGTTTCATACGGCGTTTAAACTTCCAAGAACTCCTCCCAAGTCAGATCATTGAACTTGAAGAGTTTAAAAAAGAAGGCAGGAAATACTCTCCACCCTCCTCCTCCTCCCTTCTGTCTGTGCATCTGCACACCGGGCTGTTCAGCGCAGCTATCCATCACACGGGGGTTTCTAGAAGTTGTATTTTGGTCAGCACAGCTGTAGTTTATGTATTACTCCACTGTAGCACCACCTACCCCAGTAGCTCTTGGTCTAATGCAACAGCCATCAAAACCTTGGTGTGCTTCCATAACACGCTGTATGTTACTCAATGCAACTACTGTCTGATGGCCACATGTATTCCGAGGGAGGACCGTGCTCTTTATGTTTAGTAGGGACTGATCCACCCAGAACCCGACAAACACTCTTTGAGGGAGACTTGTTCTTTTTGACAGTAATCTGGGATATAACCCTTATTTCACTTTTAGGAAAATCCAGACATTTCCTGTTGACCATGAAGGACTACAAAAGCATCTCTCCATTAAAGTGGACTTTCAAGACCTTTCATGAGGTGTGATTTCAGCGCCACTGGTGGGTCAGGGCAAGATGGAAATAAACAGCTTGCCACCATCTGCTGAGTAAGGCCTTGAGAAACATTTCAGTGTCACACCAGGACAAAGAAGCACTCTGTCCTTGTGGAACAGGCAGTACCACAGCTCCTGCATCCTGGACCTTTGCAGTGCACAGGGCTGAAATACAAAACTTGAAAAATAAACTAATCACCCACACACCATGGTAAAACCAATCTGCAGCATCCTAAATTTTCACAAGGTAGGCAGTCTACCAGCGTAGTTCTGCATACGTGGTGATAAATCTATCTAGCTGTCCAGTGGTGTGGTTCAATGAATGTGACAAAACCTAGTCTTTTTGAATGTTTTCTTTCCAGCTCTGGAGAGGCTGTCCATCAGGAGCAGAAAGCGGTCACCACTTTTGCAGCTGACACTCTGTTAGTATGCACTGGACACTGTTGCTCATCAGAGGAGCCAAGCGGACACCAAGCTAGGCA
This sequence comes from Falco naumanni, assembly GCF_017639655.2. Lineage (NCBI taxonomy): Eukaryota > Metazoa > Chordata > Aves > Falconiformes > Falconidae > Falco > Falco naumanni. Next base: position 51,693,089 of record NC_054062.1, on the reverse strand, counting down.
GTGTCTGCCCAGCATCTCCATGATAAGATACCGTGTGTACACGTAGTTTAAATCAGCAGCAGTGCTATATGCATCTGCATCATTGTGCCCACGAAACAACAAACTAATCCACCCTCAGTGACTGCATAACACCGATGAAGCACTGAGAAGCAGGATGCGCAGGGTGACTACGTTAATCATCATCTGGACACAAGCAAAACCTAACCAAGGGTACATGAATCAATAAAGAACTAGAGGAAAAACAAATGACAAGAAAACAATTGACTGGTAACCTAAAGTACAAAGTTTTTAACTTCATGTCATTACTTCTTGCTCTAACTGAGCACAAGCTGAAGAATGGTCCTCTGCAACAGTCCTGTTTCATACTAGGCAGTTCTCACAAGATGTATAAATCTATGTTATTATGAAGTTACTTAGAAAAATAAAATAAAATTTAAAATAAACTATTAGTATGAATGACAATTTGTGCTCATTTTAGTAAGCAAGGAGGCAACTGTGAGTATTTATCACTTGAAGGATTATATGTGTTAAACCTTAAACTCTTCAGAAGCCAATAGGAAATTATTTCTACTTAATCAGAACCTCTGAGATCTAGCAAACATGGTGAAGAGATGCTACCTTCTTCGGCAATGAATTTAAAACGCAATTAAATATTTTCTATTATTTTTTCCAAGAATCTGAGGAGGATGCAGTTCTGTTCAGGACTATTCGACTGACATTTCCTTCTCATCCGATTTGCAAAGATGTCTGCAGGATTAGAACAGGCTACCTTTGACTTCTTCCTGTGATTTCATTAAATCCAGTGCAGTTCAAGGTACTTTGATAGCAACAAATACAGACCAAGAACTCATGTCCTCTATCCCTTACTTATTCCAAACAAGCTGTGAATTTGGAACAGATTCAAAACAGAAATATTCCCAAACTGTCATTTCTTAAAACGAGCAAAATGAAGTGACACCATCATGAAAGACAGGAAAAAAAAAAAAAAAAAAAAAAAAGCCCAGTAAGGTGGTCTCTGTTCCTAGGACATTAAAGTTAGTTAAAGGAAGCTCATAAAAAACATACCAGGGATTTCTAGAGATAAATTCTTATAAAGCAAGCAGAATAACTATGATGTTGGAAGAAATTTTTGATATTACTTTGCAATGTATTACAGAAGACGCAAGGCAGGCTACGCACGCAAACCAGCAGAAGGGATGGCGATAGTTCCCAGCTTCCACCCTTCTACAAACTCCCATGAGACACACTGATGTATCATTAGCCAAGAAATAGCCCTTGATGTGAAACTTTAGAACAACCAGCTTGTACAAACACGTTGTTTACACAGCAGCGGTCTCCAACAACATGCTTCTATACTGTGCATCTTGAGTCTTATATTTACTTTAGCAATTCTGAAGCGAGCATCTGATCATAGCCAAAAGTGGCCTTCCAGTGCCCTGGACACTGATTATCTCATTTATGTTGTTTCACATGCCATTTTAATTGAATAGAAAACAAAACACACTGATTGAGTTTCTTTCACAGACCTTAAGAAAGGAACTGCAAAGCTGGCCTGCTGTATGTTAATGCTTCCAGGATCTGGGGACAACCCACCTTTGAAAGCAAAGCTCCAGCTCGATTCCTGTGTATAAACATCCTTCTGCATGTTTTCTTCAAGGTGCCTTAATGCAATCACAGGCTGCCAGGATAATCCTGCTGAGAAGAGACCTCCCTGGGGCCAGATCAATGCCTGCAGGTGCTCCACGTATTCCTGGTTCAACCTCTGACCACCAACACAGCAGCAGAAACTTTTCTTATTGCCTTTCACCTTCCTTTCAACTCCTAACTCCAGTTGAGGTTCCACTTTCTTGACATCATCCCTACAAGCCTGGGCCGTGTTTCCGAAGTCTTCCTTCACCTCTCGGCCCTTCCTGCCCTCGTGCACTGCCTTTCAGCAGCGCAGCTCCTCCACGCGCTCCCTGCCTTGCCAAGCAGTCTCCTGACAAGCTGTGTCCCCGCCTGCAGGGATGGACCATTCTGCCGCACAAAGATGCTGCCCTGGACGATGTGACAGCTTTCCTAAACCTCTGCACTTCCCGGCTGCCTCCCATGGGAGGTAGCTACCAGTTCCCTCCCAAAAGCTGCTTTCCTAAAACCCAGACTCTGCACACTCCTCCCCTTCCTCACTCAGTCCTGCAGGATCCACCAGCAGTGCCTCACAGTCCAACCAAGGCTGTCACCAGCCCCACATCCCCAAACTGCTCTTCCTCATTAGTGAGCAAAAGGTCCCACCACACACCACCCTTGGCTAAGCCACCCAGGGCCACGCATCAAACAAGTGTCCTTGATATCCTCCATATCAAGGATCTTGAGAATTCCGTATCAAAGCATCCTGAGAATTCGAATCCCACCACGTTGCCTGTTCAGGAGATACCAGGGGGGCTGAAACGCTCCATGAGAAGAAAGGTCTGATTTGGAGACTGACTCCAGTTGTTTAAAGGTGGCTTCTATGGTTCATTGCAAACTCCCAACCCGTAACTCTTAGTGGCCTCTGGCATCTAACGCCAGTGGCACCGAGAAGCTCAGTTGCTGCCTATTAATCGATAATTTTTGCTATCTCCTTATCACACACTTAAGACTTCAAACTTTCAGAAATGTTGCTAAGAACTACACGGGACCACTCAGTCCTCCCCATTGAAAAGACAGCTCCCAGATTTCAATGGAACTGGGATTTCAGTCTATATAAATTGGACACTGAGATAAACCATCGGAACACATCAAGAGTTTCAGTCACCACGTTTCCAGAACGGCTCTGTACCCAGAGATACTGACAGCAAAAGTTAAACCCAGAAGGTGGAGGCTTTCAGAAGAAGCCCGAGGTCAGCGATACACAGCGGTGCCCCACTGCAATCTCCAGCCTTCCTGGCTGACAGCACCCACCGCTGTTCCATCCCAGGGCAAGGTACTGCACACCACGGCTAGGAGCACTGCTGATCAGAATTTTAACATTCTGGTGCAAAATGAGAATAAGATGAGATGTGATATGGAAACCAGTACTAAATGTTTAATATGATCAGCAATTCACAATTATTTCTTAAGTGTCTTTTTCTGGATAACTTTTTCCAGTGCGTGATCTCAATGAGAAGATAACATGAGATGCTGCTTTTGAATAAGTTATACATTTCCCTTGCTTTACTTGAACATAACAATGCCACCACTATTAATATTTTTACTCTACAAAACAGCACTAGCCTTCCAAAGAAAAAGTCCTTGACCAAAAATATCAGAGGATATTAAACTGAGAAGTGATCTACTGATGCAAATCATTAAATCTATTTGCATTTGCTTACTGAACCCTAACACAGAAATTAAACTACATAGTGTGGGAAAAAGAGCTGGTTTTGCATGGTTAAAAGGAGACATCTTGGAAGATCCAAGCTCTATGTCATTAATTTTCCTTCTTCCCCTCATTAACAAGTAAAATGTTTTCACTGCTTGAAAAGTTTTAATAAATAGGAAAAAGCAGGGCAGCTGACATAAGTTTTTAATGTAATATACAAGAGCTTTTAATATTTTTACATATATTAATGTAAAAGCTAAAAATAAATGTTAAAAGGTTACATTTGTGAAGAAAGAAAAATGGCATTTACAGTTACAGGATAAGGTTTGAGAATTTAACTCCTCCTTTCCCAGCACGGTGTTCTGAAGATCATTTGCCATTTAACTGAAAATCAATCTAATTGCAAAGGCAAGCCACCGCAGGAGTGGCACGTGGGTTAAGGACACATATTGCCCCACAGCTCTGCACTCCAGGATGATTTACTGTGCTTTCTCCTACCAAGTCTTAATTCCTTCCATAAAAAGAATTTTAGGTAGGCATTTTAAGAACAGCTATAATTAGCACGAGGATCGGTAGTATGTGATCTTTGCGAGCTTTACTGCAAATGCATGGGCCAAAGCAGCCAAAGACCAGCTATTGCAGCTGCCACCTCCACCCAGAGCCGGGCAAAGCCACCCAGTACAAGATAAACCCAAACTGTCCTGGTACTTCTCAAACACCATACATTGCTCTGATCATACATAGCGTTTGCACAGTCAAGGCTCTTCAGGTACCACAGACACTTCTCAGGAAAACACTCTTTGTAATTCAGTTCTCTCACTTAAGGAGAGCTGCAAGAAGGGTTCCTATTATTCAGACGGCTCTGTGGTTTTAAATTATTCTCAGCATTATCTGTCTACGTATCTAGATTTTTTTTGGAGGACCAGAGAAGCCTGGGAAGAAAACTAAGATGAAAAGTTGCAGTATTTAAGAATACCCACTAATTCTGATACATAATAAAATCATAATCCATGTCATTATGCAGCCCATCTTCCCATCTTTATAGCAAGGATTTGCAGTAGGAAAGTGCTCCACTGCATTAATCTACCTCTGGCACGAGAAGTGGAAAGGTTCCACTCGTGGTCTGAATTACAGAGGAGTTAGTAAAGATACACCAGGCATGGTATCTGTGGCACAGTATAGGGCAGGGTGTCAGGAAACTACTTCCTTCCTGAGAAATTTCTTGAGGAGTTGATGCTGCATAGACAAATTCTCACACTCCTCTGACAAAATTATTTTTCAGCACTATTACAGCTCTACATCTTCTGCGCGAGAAATAAACCCATCATATCTGTGGTATTTTCAAGTGGGTGTCTGCACAAGTTATATTATCTAATACAGTTTGTTGTTATTTTTGCCATTTTAAAATATCATCACTGTAAAATGTGGTCGCTGGGTTGTTATAACATTTCTTGCTTTAGAAGTCTTGGCCAACCATCAAGGTTTACAAACGCACACCAGGCAAACAGCAAAGCTTTTTGTTCTTCTGCACACTGAAATGGGGCTTTTAGTGTTTTGACATGGCATTGTCTACGTAAACATTAAAGGTTTTGAAACATCAGATGAGTACCATACATTAGTACCATGAATAACTGTCCAATAGAAATCTGGATTTTTATTGTATTTGTGTAAAGTCCTCAAAGCCTTCTCTGGATAGATTTCTGGAGAAAACCACAACCGAACACTCGCAAAACCCATACCTATTTGAATCCTGTAATACTGCCTCTGACAGATGAATAGAAATGCAGCAGTGCTGTCAGGAAAAATAACACATCTAAAGTATAGTATTGATTACAGTCGAGTTGCTCAAGATTCACTTCAGTTTAAGTAAAAGAGGAATGTGGGTTTTGCCAATCACACAAAATCAAATTCACCACCCAAACCTGACATAAAACTTCTCCTGAAAACCATTTCTAAAAACATATGAAACTGTGTATTTGAGCTGTACTACGTGTAAGGCTTTGACAGAGTCTGAACTTTCTACGTGTTTTTCGAGTTTATTTTGTTTAAGTTTTTGAAACACCATTTCCAATAAAAAGTTTTCTTATCTTGATGCAGCATAAACAATCTAGCATCTCCGCAAAAAACTATGAAAAAACCTACCCCAGTTTATTTTTAATAAAAGGAGGACTATGCTATATAATAACTCTTCCTGCCACATCCATTGAATCTGCTGAAATAAAGATTGATGCCTGGATATTTGTAGACACTTCTACCAGAGAAGGTAATATTTCTTTCTTTTTTTTCTTTTCTTTCCTTTTTTTTTTTTTTTTTTTTTTTTATTAAAATACCACCTTCCTGTTATTTTGAAGTTATCTGAAGTAACAAGCATCATCTTCCTATTACCCAGACACGTGCATGTTTTGTTTGTAAAACAAGCAGCAGAAAACGAGATTTGTGACAGCTTATAAAGGCTTAGGAAGAGAAATATGTGTAAGACTGACCTTCTCCTTTTGGTACCCGCTCTACATAGGCACCCAAACCACGCTTTCACTTTAGTCATCAATATGAAAATCAACATTGTCAGGATTGTGAGCGGTTAGAACACAAGAGAAGCAGCCTGAAGACCAGACCAACACAGAGCACACGAGTACTCCTGCACCGCCTCACACGCACTGCATTCCCCCCGTTTTCAAGGGAACTAAGTGTCTAAAATCCTGCGTGGATTCTGCCCCACGCATTGAATGAGCATCACCCCAGAAGGACCAGGTGCTCTCCCAGCCAAAGCGGCACTTCGGAGCTTCTGAGAACAAGGTACTCCAGAAGTGAAGAACACACAGAGTGGTCTGCGCCCTTCACCTAGCTGCTACCAAAGGACTTAATACCCTCCCACTCACATCAAATGCAGGCGGTAACTCAAACCTAATCTGTTTGTATTAGTGCCTACAAAAGATCCATCTTATGAACCATTTTCCAGTCACTATAAACAGTAATTAAATACATTAAACTACAAAAAAGGGAAAGTGTCATGTGAAACATACTTTGATCATTGCTAAGTGCCGTCAGCTTAGATGATTATGGTATTTACAAGAGTAAGTGCTGTGTTTTAGCTGGCAGCAAACCGACGCATCTGGACTTGTCCACAGTCAGTTGGTGTTTCAACATCTTCTCCTGCGGGACAGGAACACCACCTCACAGAGGAACAAGTACCGCTACAGTACTTGTTAAGAAACCCAACCAAAAAGAAATACAATTTTCCCAAAATTACATGATAACTATTATTAATATTGTTACTCATAAGGTCTATCAACTGCATGCAGACCATAGGATGACTCCATATGGACAGTAGTCTTGATCTTTGAAATAACAAGCAATACAGCCGTACTTATCCAAGAATAATGGTTGTAAATACAGTTGGCCCATCTTCAGTGGCAGAAATGTCAGGTTCTGCACAAGGAACAGAACCAAGCGGTTTGGTTCCACCAGATAGATCTTTTCTCAAGAAACGACCTGGATTCTATAGAGCCTATGCTACCCCTAGGTTGTTTCAAACCAGTCTTTAGGGCACCTTTCTCATCCCTACTCCCACTCTACATTTAGCGATCATCCCAAAACCATTGACTTTTACTGCAAAAATGTACTTTGCCTCATTCAGGTTTTATCCTGTACCATTTTAACTAGAAAATCTCTGCTGTTACAGAATAATTTTAAGGCAGAACCGAGTAGGAAAGAGTGGCACCTCTCCCAAGCTACATTGCCAATAACCCTCTATTCACATAAGTCACATCAGATGTTCATGGTAAACCAGGAATCTATTCAAAGCAGCTAAGCAGAGTAGTTGCATGCCTACCTCCTTCAGCAGGTTTTTAGTATGCCCCTGAGCTCCACTAAGTTTCTTAGCCTTGGCTGATGCTTATTGGAAAAATAGGAGGAGTGGCACTCTCCCAAATGCCTCCCACTTGTGGCATCAAAGTGAGATATCACTCTCAGTAAATTTTACAGTATGAGGAATGAAACAGTTAGCAAAGTTGACATTTAAACCATCATCACTGGCTATGATTAAATACCTCAGAGATGAACAGAGTGGTTCACACCTCTCCAAGTTATTGTTCTAGGCTCTTATCAGACTCCCGTACACCACTGCATCCGCTGCGTTTTCACACACTTGAGATTTTCTTTGAATCTCTAATAGCTGGAAACCTGTTTAAACTGAGATTCTGGAGAGTTTCTGATAATGTTAAACTGGCAGAGAGAGATTGACTGAAACCCTGGCGAACTCCTTGAACTGCAGATTCACCCTTAAAAGGTTTAGGGAGATTAATAATACAAGCATGGCCGAACTGCCTCTTTCTTCCTCCTTCTCTGATCTCTCTCAGTAAGATGTAGGGAAATGAAACACTATAAAGAAAATTGCAAATAACCTGCAAGAAATACAGAGGGCAGATGGGATCACACCACTTCCAAAAGAATGTCTCTTTTGAAAAGAGCGTAAAGGGAAGCCTGGGGTATCCCTACAGCACCAGGGAAATGCACATTCTGACCATTAAAGCAATGGTAAAGCAAGTCAGCCTGCCCAACCTCACTTCTCGCAAACAGGCATGAAACACCAACAACTTCTCTGAAGTCTCTCAAAGTCAAGTTTTCATCCATACTGACAAACACCCCATTCCCTGAGTCCATGGAGGAGAAGCAGGAGCTCTGGCTTCTCTCTGTTGAGCTCAGCCAGCCGTGGATCCCAGCAGCCCCAGGCTGGACGAGCAGGAGCCCAGCTCCGAGGGGGTGGCTGTCCCCAAATCACCCGCATCTTGTCCCAGTGCTGGGCCCGTCCAAGCACGGCAGTGACAGGTCACCGCCAGCTGGGCTCAGCTTTTAAGTGGAAAAACTCAACTTCTGGTGGCATCCTTAAGTCCCGCGGTGAACGTCAGTATTAGCATAACCTGGGATCCGTGCCCACTAATCGGATGGAAGTTTAACTTCCATTTCACGTGCACCCTCATCAGTACCTAGTAGCATGTTGCACTGTTTGTGACCCCACGCTCAGCAGGACAGGATTTTCCAACCACACGCTGGAAACTTTCAGTTTACTTCAAGGCATGCTATACCACCGCCGCCCCCCCCCCCCCCCCCGTTTTTTGGGGTTTTTTTTAATAAAATGCTCCAGTTGCCCCTGTATTTCCCTGCAGTAGCGCACGTGCAGGCTAGAGAACCTCTGCACACGCTGACCACGCAGGGCGCTGGAAAGCCTGGGGCAATCTTCCTGCGGAAAGAGGGAATTCCTGGAAGAATGCAACACAAGGGAAAAACTGGTCCCTGCTGCCATCCCAACTGCCAACTCAACATCCCATGTTTCCAAAGCATCTTCCGCTGTAAATACTTAGCACAGGAAAATCCAAGCACGATTTCTGTTACTGTTAACAGAAGTAATGAGTGCAACCTGCTACTCCCCGAGCAGGTAATTTACCCCTCCCAAGCGCAGGAGGAAGACAAGGCTTCTCAAAACAGTCGTCCCAGCATGGGAACACCACAGCTGACAGCAAAATAATGAAGGAAACTAATTCTGAAACTCCAAAGCTGCTAGAGACACTCAGAAGTACAATAACAGTAAAAAAAAAAAAAGTGAGTTTTCTTTTTGACGTCAGCAAAAATTTTGGACATCAGCAAAAAGAGGTAAATACTTGCAATATTTCAGGCAGGAAAATCAGAGGAATGTACCTTCCTGATCAAACTAATTCTTGTATTTGTGTACACTGAAAGAAAAAGTACAACAGCTGATACAGTAATATATATATATATAAAATATATTATATCACAGGTTATATATAAACTTTCAGTTCTTTTTTGAAGATATTAACTGTGGAGCTGAAGTTCTTAGAAAGTGACAAATTTATAAAGTCAAGCTCCATCTTTGGTACACCTTTTGCCCCACTTTACAACCCTAAAGCAGTACACTCCAACGTGCTTCAGAAGCAGCCCTACAGCCTCCAGCCAGCCTGCGAGCCCAAGGCAGGCACCGCCTCACAATGTACGTAGCTTAAATCCACCGCACCCTCCGTCCTACAGTGTGTGGGTATCAAAAAAAAAAAAAAAAAGAAAAAATTTATTATTCCAAAGCTATTCTGACACAGATATCATCTCTTCCGGCTCCATCTTCAGCACCTTATTAATTGACAATGCCAACCTGAACACCAAACAAGCCAATCCACAATTTAAATACTAAACCAGAAATGGGTGATTTCAAGTTACTGTTTAAGGCAGCCAATTGTTAGCACAGATACTAGATTGCAAAATAGCTGGAAAACAATTTCAGTTCACAATAGTTTATGTTTTAGTTAGGATTCAGTAAATGAAAACTTTCACAATCATATTTAACTGAAATTCCTCATTTTTATATATATGAAATTTGATTTTGCATTATCTATACACATCCATTTCAAAAGCTTGAATGAAAATTCCTCCTCTCCAAACAGAAACCATTACACTATGACGTGTCTTGACTTTTAACTCTGCCAGCATGACAAGGAGCAGAATAACCTTAGGTTATTACAATTAGTTTCATCTCATTAATAGATCAATTTCTCTCAAGCATAGTGAAAACTGAATTTTACTTTGTTGCTTCTCCTCCTAGTCTACGTTATAGTCTGTGTTCTTAAGTTTTAAGGAGAGCCATCACGGAACAGGTTGTAATCTCAGGTGATTAATTGCACCGCATTTTACAAGCTGTAAAATAGAGCAAGATCTCCACAAACCGATTATGCCATTAACCAGGCACTCTTATCAGATTTTTCTACAACTAGCAGGTTTGTCTGACAGATTGCAAGTCTTAAGTATTTATATATTTCAAAGGTTTACTTATTTTTGTTGTTAAAAAACCTTAAAATCTATATTGATTGTTACATGCAATTCTACATGAAAAGTCCCCAGCACCATGGAGCAGAATACCAATATTTATTACTAGACTTGCACTCATTATGGTTCTCTCTGACAGGGGTCCATTAAAATCAATTTTTATGTTTCTTATGTTTTTTTTTTTTTTCCCTACCCAATGTTCTTACCATAGTGTTTATTAGCCAGTCAGGAGAAACACTGGGCACTGTTTTGTTTTTATTTTATTCTGTCGAAAATAATGAGGCCAGATTTAACAACTATTCACTAGCGATGAGTAGAAGAGATTAAATGTTATACTTCAGCACAAACATTTACAGATGGCTTTAAAATTTTTAGAACTTTATCATCAGTAAAGACAAAAGGAAATCCCACTTTCCACCTCTTTTTCACATTTAAATTCTTAAAAGTAATTGTAAGAATATTCTGCTTACCATTAACTTCTGAGCCACTCGTGAGTAATAGTCCCTCTAATAGAACCATTTTTGCATATAAATCATGGCATCCGCTAAGTTAAGTGTTATCAAGATGCCACTAAAGCCTCAAAATTTCCCAGAACTGAAGTCAGCTTACCACTGAGAAAACTGAAAGATCAGGATGAGATAAAAATTAAAGAATTAGGAAAAGGATCTAGACTGCCTAACCTCTGCCTGAAGAACAAGACCACAAGGCCCTTCTTCAGCCTGCCAACATGGCCACATTACAGGTGAGTAAGCGACCGATGTTCTGGCAAACCAAGAGAGCAGCAGCCGTCCCCATGAAGGGGACAGCCCTTGCCTTGCAGCAAGGCTCCCTCGGGAAGGGGAACAACTCACCCTCTGTAACAGCATCTTCCACCTGTGTGGGCAGGGGTGAGTAACAAAGAACTCAGAGCTTTTTGGGGACACGTGTAATTACCTGGAAAAAGGTCTGTGTGGCCGAAGGATCGATTTCTGTCCCTAGAAACGTTGTTCAAAAAGAGAAGGCAACCCATGAAATGAAATATTTGAAACCTCAACACTAAATACAGAAGTCAAACACAGAACTTTGCTCTTACCTCTCCAGGAGAGCTACACACACACAGAGTAGAAAAACTGTACCTCCCCATCCACCTTCTTGGCCTCTGCTAATTAAGAGCCTGTAATTACTTACTTTGAAAAATATGCCATTTCACTTTGAGTCTGTATTTTTAGTACTCACAACTTCATGATTGTTTTTTTGTCTTCAGCTTTTGTTTTCATGCAATTCGCTTTACGTCTACCATTATAAAGATGAACACACAGTTTCCCATATTTGTCACCTTTGAGAGCCCACAGACCTTTTTCTTACTATTTTTCCATCTGCTCGTCAACGTTTCCTCTTCTCAAGGGTGAAGTCCTCATCTGCTTAGTTGTTCTTCAGGCTGAAACTGCTCTGCAGCAAAGGCAAGCTTCAGCCTTATCCTAAATACTGCTTTGTTTCCAGTCCCTCATCAGCAGAAATCCAATACTGAAATCAGCATATGAGGAAACTGAAGTACTTATTTCCATATCACTGAAGTTGGCAAAACTGTCAAATCCAGAGGCTTGAGGGTTTTCATATTAGAGGCAAAAACCATTTCAACCAGAACACACATTATGCTTCATATTCCTGATTAATTTTATACACACTTAAATTACAAGTATAATAAATTAAGAAAACAGAAAAGGAAAACCCCCATAAATCAATGGAAAATGTCAGAAGGAGAAAGCAGGGGAGAAAAGGACAACTGGAGAGAAGGAAGCCAAATCTGTTTCAGTCTTGTCAGAAAAAACTCTGCTGTAATGGACTGTGGCAAAGGCTACAATTTTACTACCAAAAAGAGCTGAAGAGACCAGCTTTAAATAAGTAGTATTATTAACTGTCATTCTGGCAAAGAAATTTGGCATCTAGTAATTTTGAAAGAATTCAGTGTTCCTTCTAAAAATGTCACTAAGCATTTCCTCACAAACAAGGACAAAGCAGAGACAGAAGATCTGAACAGGACAGATGTACTTTAGCAGCCTGAACAGCACTGATACTCAACAGCAAAACACAGCAATACCTCAACCAGTCCCGTATTTGAGACATCATCTCCACTGCCATGCATGTAATCTGTTCTGAACTCCACAAGACATTAGAGCCATGGGAAGCAAAGCAAAGCTCTGAAGTAGTGTGCAGTAATTAAAACTTACCCAGTCTTGGTTCTGCCTGTTGGAACATATATATCTAGATACAGGTCAGCCAAATTTGCCAAGTGTGCATGGAGGTCTTACTGCTCAGTAACAGATTTATATGTGTGTCCAAAATATGGGGCAGGATGTACTTTCAAAACCTACGTTAAATTTTTACTTTTATTTTTTAGAACATTTCTTTGCTAATATTACTCATGCAGCAGACAGAGAAATGCATTTTGGAGCTGGCCAGTCCTTAAAGGCACTGGAAGCTGCTTCTGCCTCTCACAACAGCAAGTACTATGTTCCCAGTACGGTTAGTAAAAACAAGTACACATAGTCATGTCTTAGATCCTCTGGGCAATCTCTTTCCTCTACCACACACATAAACATAGGACCAACAGGACATGAACTTACCCACTTGGCAGCACGCTTATTTTGGGAAGTTTTATTTCATGTAAGCCTGTTTCACACCCAGATATCCTGAGCTTTCCCACGGGGCTAAGCAGAACGACGTGCTTCTCCTTGCACTGAGATTCTCCCTGTTTGGAATTCACCTGTTCATCAAAACAAACTCCTCTTTAATTGCATGCATTTTTCACCAAGGAACATTCATCTTAAGATATTTCAAGTAGTTTTCAAAAGTAACTTTAAAAAAGCAAGCAAAATTTCAAGTTTTCTCAACTATAGCTTTTACTCTCTAAACTCCAACTTAAAATGATCAATCCTCATCAGCATCTAAATCAAAGTCTCAAATAACATGTTGACTAGCAGAATAGTGACCTTTGTAAAATCTCAAATAGTAGTTTTCACGGCTGGTTTATCAGTTAACATCCAATGCCTTTTGACACTGATTTCAAAAGGATTATTGTAAGAACAAAGTATATTCACTGGTTTAGAGCAGCAGTGTTATGCAAATAACTGCTGGAACACAAAGAGTATGTCTGCTGGAAAAATATGAATAAAATCAATCATTCCTTACTAAAAGAAACATTTATTTTTTTTAATTCCCATTGTTACTAGTCTGGTTTTACGATTACTGATAGGATGTAGTTGGAAACAGAGGCCAAGCATTTCTCAGTGTTGTACAAGACCAACAATAACATACTTGTCAAATCCATCTTGGCTAAAAAAAATAAAAACAGTCTGACTCAGTAGATGTTTGAGCTGTATTTACAGTTTGGTTTGTACAATCACTAGGAGAGAAACAGGACAGAACACCACAAGTATGTTCACTGCAGTCACCCAGACACCAAACCATAGGATCCGGACCACATCACCATCGGCGCTGCACAACCAGCACAAAAAAGCCTTTGCTGCAAAGAGCTAAATTCAAGTGAAACTGGACAAAAACAGTGAACAGAATAAAGAAACCCAAGAAACTGTAAGGCAGCACAAGCTAACTCGATCAAACATCTCGGTTACACTGAGACCAACAAGTTTTTTTCTTGCTTTTTAAAGTCACTCAGACCACGGAACTAACTTGCAGTTTGCCTTACACCTGAAAAAGTCACTTTGTACTGCAATATTTAGAACCAAAAGTCTCCACAGACAACCGCCAAAACTTATTTTCCCCAGCATTTACCCAAGTTTATAGCCTACCCCAACGTGGTCTGAAGTTCACCTCACCTATGACACCTACGTCTGCCTACAGCAAGGAGGATGAATGCAGAAAACTTCAGGAAGCATCAGATGAAATGCACAAGTGATTAAGAAGCTGGGAAACAAGATTGAAGAGCCCAATGACAGGCTAGGGGTGCATCAGGAGACAGGAAAATCTATGCATGATGGCTTACAGCTGACCACTGCTTGCAGCTGCACAGCCATTATTTTTTTTCCCAAAATAAGAGAATTTATCTTTAAATCCCATTACTAACTGCTATGTAACAAAGTCACATCTGCAAGTAATATCATCAATGTGAAGAGAGAAGAAAAAAAATAATCAAGTACGACAGTTTTGCCCATTAGGGCAAATGCAAACATAAAGCTCTGAATTTTGGGAAGTGCTTACACAATTCCACAGTTACTGACACGAGCAACCAGCACAATTTTACTCAGCTTAGAGAAGTTCTGTGCAGTGTGCCAGGCTTGAGGAACTGCAGGTTCCTAATGGTTTATTTAGCTTGACTGTAATCCAAACCAGCTTTTTGCTAAATAATCAAATGTTTGCTGGTGTCACAAAGAAACTCTCCTTTTCAAGCGTATTTTCCTCATTCCTTCTTCCCCCTTAAAGAGACAACATGGGTGAACTTTTTTCTGGAGCATCACCTCACTGCAGAAGACTTAATAAAAAAGCAACATGAAAATTTACGTATCGGGAAAACCAGTATACATTCTTCATTTTTATTTGTATGACAGCCCTAAACTAGATGCACTGAACCTCATACCATGTACTCCACGAACATAACAACCTAGTGATCAGAGGACAGCTATTTCATTATAACAAAACACAGGATGCAGTGAGTAACAGAAAACTATAAATAACCCTATGAGTTCGCACCAAGTTGAACTAAGCTTTATAGATGAAAACCTTGAGTGAGTACAACTAGTATTTTCAGTCTTGTTTATCATACACATTGGGCAGCAATATTTAGAAGGTTTATTTTTATAAAAGAATGAAACTGCACGACATATATCCACATACATATGCAATTGGGTTGGGAGCCTCAAAGATGAAGGTCACCATAGAGATGCACGATGCACGCTAGACTGCGCCCAGACACTAGTGTGCCTTTCCGCGGTTCACCTCCAGCTACTAAGATGAGCCAGAGAAGACAGAGGCAATGATATGCTCCTGCAGGCAGTCCCGTTTTAAAATAAAGGACAATTTTATTCAAGGTTTAAATTGCAACAGTTTTCAGATGCAAATAAACAGCCTTTAAACTTGGCCAGCTGAAATTACCAAATGCTTAGACACCATTTGCTGCAGGACACTGAAAACCTGCTCCTGCCCACACCCTTCCAATACAGGAACAATCTGCTTAACACCGTCTTCCTCGTAGCGTCCTTGTCGAAGCTGTGAGCACCAGGAATGAATGGCAGCTTAAAACAATAATCTAATAGATCCAAATAAACTGCCTTTTTTTTCGCCAGCATATGTAAATAAATCATTTAGGGAATTCTCAGCAGTTACTGCACGAGCTCCACCTTCACTCACCCTTTCTGCCATAATACCGACAAATCTGTGTCAAAATCTCCCATAATTTGAGTTGAAAAAAACCAGGACTTTCAGAGAGGATACTTCTGCCATCCCCTGGAGACTTGCTACAGAAAAAACCTGTGGCTGCAGTGCATGCAAGCCTGTGTCTCACTAGACTGCTAAACTCTATAGAAAACTGGAAGACTGTTGTTAGCCAACAGAATTAAGTCCTTTTTGTCATTAATAACAGATGAGTATCAAAAGGTTTTCACAGTGGAAGATTTATCAGCAAGAATATTAGCATGATTTGTGAGTTAATGTCCTGTACAGAAGAGCCTCATTTTCCAGGCATGCTCCCATGACTTTGCAACAGCATGTGCCTGGGTGGCACCACACTCCCCCGAAGGGCGAAGGTCCCCTAAATTACACATCAACGCCACTGAGCATTGCTACGAAACAGAGATGTGCTGCTCAAATTGCTCTTCCTAAGGTTCAGATGCTAAGGATGCAAAACAGCAGTGAGTTTTATCTCCTAAACGAGGTGCCGGGAACCCAGCAGCCAGCATTAGCTTGATGACTTGCATGTAAGAATCTTCACCTCTCACACTTCCCACTGTAACTCAGTTTAACAGCCTTGCAGCAGCCAAGGTTTTCAGTACTAAAACATACCACCCATTTGATCAAATACAGATTTTATTTAAATTTGCATTAATGGTCCTTCACATTACAGTAAATAATTCAAAATTAATTTCTATGTTCCAGTCCTAAACCCCCAAAAGCCTTCACTGTAGCTTGGTCTGAGACCCTAGAATGTAATTCGTACCCATAGTAGGGAATGGCAAAATAAAATAATGCAGAGAAATCTCAAGGATTAACAAAGTCAAAAAATCCACAGCAAAGCGTTTCCATGCTTCACGTTCTCCTGAGAGGTTTACATTTTCCGGCAGCCGAGCCAAGAGAGCAAACCTCGCAGCACACCCTGCGCCTCAGCACCATGCCCCAAATCACTGTTACCAAGCTGGAGGGGAGACAGAACGCAAAATATCTTCATCAACATGGCTTTCCAGCTTCTCCTCTTAAAGACCTCACAATGCACATGTAAAGTGTTAAAACCACAGAGGCTGCAGATCTCCACTGGAAAAATGCAACAGTACTGCCCATGGATGTGTTTGCACCCACCACAAGTCTTCAGCCCTCAGGGTATCAGAAATGGTCTTAAAACAAGTTCTGGCTGAAGGCTGTAGTCAAAAAGACCAAGGATGTCACCTTTTCCCATTTTTTCCCTTCAGTATTAGCAAGCACATGACTCCGGCCCATCACGAAGGAGCCAGAGCCCTATCTCTGATAGATCTTCCTCCACAGGTTTTTCTATTTCCTTCACTCTGCTTTAGCAACAACATAAACCTACCATACCATATCAAAATATTAATAATAATCCTCTCTGCCACCACCTGCATCTGATTTAACAGGTTATTTCCATTAGGCTATAGCATGTGGCTGAACTTCCAATGGAAGTCCTCATGATTTTTTTTTACTTGAATATTTCTGAGAATCAAGGCAAACATAACATATTCAACCGCGAAACATAATGCGTCCTCACACATACTGCAATTTTATCTCTTTAAACCAAGACAGCCCAAGTGCATTAATCAGTGAGATGTCACAGTTGCCTCCAAGAACTGGGTCTCTTGATCCTTTCAGATTAACAGAAAGTGCTAATTGCTGAGCTACCCAATAATATAAATACAACCAACAAGATTAAATTGCATTACAATTCCTTCCCCTATTTCACTTGCCATTTCTCAAACGCAGAACTGGTCTTTTATACTATTTCTAGACTAGTCACTGCTGCAAATTTGAAAATTCTCTGCTTAGTTCTTCCACACCATTAAAGTCACTATTTAAAAATAAAGAACCCACTCATCTGCCACACTGTTTCTCATGTGATCTTGCTCCAATGTTGGGCTAGGATGTAACTACATACCGGCCTCAAAAACCTACAAATGATTGTCAGCACCTATTGTCTGAGACGATCCCAAATCCCACTACACCTATTAGTAGTACAAATCCTACGGATTCTTAGCTGTACAAGCTGAATTTCTGGACTTATTTATCCAGCGAGTGCTGATGCTAGCCCATCCCACTAAAGGTGTGACAAAGTACCAACTTGTTCATTTACTTCCTATTCTTCATATAATATATGAATATATAAATATAACCTAAAGACTCATCACTTCAATGTTCTGACATATTTGCATTAGGAAGCTGGCGTATGAGCTATAATTCTCAAGCACCTACCCTGTTTCTATGATGCCATGTAACATCAGTGACTTGCCAACAAGCAATACCAGGAATTTGTTGCGTTTGAGAGGATGATCAATAAACATTGCTTCTTTATCATAATTACAGGAAAGAAATATGAGTCCTGGACTTTTAAATATCCTTCTTTTGAGTACCACAGTATTCTCAAACCTGCTTGTTATTGATTCAAGTTCTGGATTAAAATTCAGTGAAAACTTGAAATATTGGATTTAAATTTAAGGGGAATACTTCACAGGCACCTGGACTGGTTTGGCAATTTGCTACTTCATTTCAGTCATCCTTCCTGATCCAGTAAGTTTACATCCTTCTCATAACAAAGTTCTTATCAAATCACATCACTGGTACTTGTCAAGGCAAAACCAGCCAGGGACCGCTGCAAGCCGTAAGAAGTGAGATGGGTCCATCTCCAACAACTCCACAGCAGCAAGGTCAGTAGAACAGACAGGAGTTGACTGCTTACTAATACCCCATCTATTCTGCAACGTAAAGGTCAGCGTATCGCCGAGGTGATACAGCAGCAGCGAGCACTGCAATTAGGGCAATTAATGGTTGCCACTGCAGTCATACCCTTCACTGGGGCTTGGGAAACAGCACTATTGCTGTTCCATACTGAGACAGCCAAAGAAAAAATTCCAGTGATTAACATCTCCTGTTAGCATCACAAAGACAACTGTGTGAAATCATAATTTAGAAACATAATCCCTAACCCTGCAAAACGTTTTAACCGCAGAAAGCTTCTGCCACCCCACCTGGGGCTGCATAGATGAGGAACGAGGCAGACCACAGCCCCTGGCTCAGCACGGCTGCTGGCCAGCTTACACATGCCACTGGTCTACTCATCCTAGGTTTTCATTGAATTATCGTTCTCTCAGCATCTCCTTAATAGTTTAAAACTTCCTGTATTTGTTTTACTGGTTTCTGCATGTTTATTTAAAAGGAAACAATCCATTGCATGTTAAGAATATGGGAAAAGATATTAATAGTAAAGGTAACGCATTTGTGCACACACACTTCAGTGTGGAGGGTAATTTTCCAGCCTTATGCAGCTAGTCTTAAATGAGAAAGCCGCTTCTTACACTCTGTTTTAAAGCAGAGAAAAAATTAAGGACTGGGAACAAACACGGGATTCATGCGATCAACATGCAATCACAGCACAAGTCTAAAAGCCTGCTCCTGTTAATTTCTTGATTCATTGTCTATATCTTCACCTTCCAAATGAACAGCGGGTGCTACTGTTTCAAGAGAAAAAAGAATTTATGTACTACAAATAATTTCAGTGTGGGGAGGAAAGAAGGGAAGAGGTAGATATAAGTTTCATACCCAGAAATCATTTAATATACTGGAATAGAAATTAGGACAGAACGAGAAATATTCAGCTCTCAGTCTTTTTGCTTATGAAATGTTTCATTTCTTCCAAAGCTTGAATATGAACTTTTATAAAAGCTGTTTCTTTTTCTTAAGAGAAAGAGCCCAAATACTTCCAACTAACATAATGGAGTGAACTCCAAAGCTATTAGGATGCCCTGATCCAAACACGTCCCTAAAGGTTTGACATCTTAATCTGTACTGCTGAAACTGTGAGAAAATTGTCCTGGAACCCAGGGCAGGGATTCTCCTTGTCTAAGAAAATAAGATAAGGTAGTCCTACCAATATGGCTCATTAATTAATGGAAAAAGAAATTCTGGACAAAGTAACACATATTTCCTGTACTGTTGCACCTGAACATCATACACAGCATCCTTCAAACACTTGGAAACCTGTTAGTCCAAGGAAAGCCAAGTGCCCCCCAGTTTTTACTTTAAGACAAAAATTAAATTTTGAGGAAGAGAAAAGGTGTTGCATTCATTGCTGAAATTCAGGAAGACAGTCTTGAAACAAAACCACCATCATGGTAGCTAATCAGATTTAATTCTATCTATATAATTGGCTAACAAGTAAAATAATATTTTAAATTAATTTTGATGTTATAAAATACCAGTCCACAGGTTCTTGTGAACCCCATGACCACCCATCTCGACATATGCCACTTCTTCCCCTACACATCCCACAATAACTGTCTATACTGCGTGTATTTCTTCTTCATATAGGATCCAAAGAAAACTTCCAGCTTGCCAGAATAAAGCACCGTATATCAGGTCCACATATATTTTTCCTTGCTGCAAGAGTAATAAATACCTCCACAGCTGAAGAACAGGACTGTAATCCAGATAAGGCTTTTAAACAAAAGCTGCACTGAAATATACTGCAGTACTCTACTAATACCTCCAATGCTTCTCTAAGTAAATCTAACCCTGGTTAAGCCAAACCTGTAACTTCAGAGGGTATGAAAACAAAACCTACTCATTTCCTGGCTAGGGAAGGCTTGGAAGGGAAATGTCAGACAGACTGTAAGCAAATCCAGGGTTAGTTTGGGGTGATACAACGATTTCTTTACCTTCCAGAGAACTAATCCCTTAAAATACGTGAAGGTACAGAATTAAGCTGCATATTTTGAACGTATACAAATATAGACTGGCACAGCAGCCACTAAAAATCAGTCCCCATCTTCACTTATCAGAAGGCCCACTTCACACAAGCCCCCGACAAACCGGAGGGATACATGTTCACGCAGAGAGCAACATTTGCTTTCTACAGCATTTTAAAAGTATTCAACAAGAGCAAACACATAAGTCTTTATTAAACAATCAAAGACAACAAAAGCAAGTTTCTGTTGTCCCATCGTATTATACTACTAATCCTCTTTGGATGGCAATCAAAAGACCCCAAAATGCCAAGCTATGAAAGAGTATTTCCAAGCAGTGGTAGCCTCTGGCTCTTTGGCTGCATCTTCAGTCAGTTGCTTTGGCAGACAGGAGTAATCCCGGTCTGTCAAAAGACAAATTCCCAGCGTACTTACCAGGGCGATCTCAGACTTTGTTTATTTTACTTAAAGGATATTTTAATTGTAATAAAACAAATTTTACTTCTTTGGAAGAGGCAGGTGGGTTATTCCTATTGCGTTCCGGACTGCGCATTCCAGTGCATTTTCTACTTCATCTACTGCCTGCATGCCAAGCTTTGATTTGAGGCACTGTCAGCAAATACTTAAACACAAGACCTTAGTGGACTGCTTAAACTGGAATTCAGATGTACTATTTCCTCCAATACCTCTCCAAAAACAAGTAAACACATTCTGTATCTTTCCCCAGCTATTACTTCTATAGGCAACTTAAATGCTATGCAAGTGTAGCCACCATTGCTGTCACCACAGAGCAGTTTAAACCATATATATAGTAGAATATTTACAACATTTTGCATTGCTAGCATGAAGCTAAGATTGACATTTTGAAATAAATCAAACCATCACATGCAGCATACAAGTAAAATGTCATTAGAAAGTGCAGTGTTAATAAGCTGTTCAAATTGGTGATCGTGGTGGGTTGGCACCATGGTTGTGAGATCAGGTCATGCCATCCCTTTGGTGCACCTTGGTGCCCAGGAGAAAAAAAAAAAAAAAAAAAAAAGAAAAGTGAAACAGCCTGGCTTAAGCTTAGAGTCACCTGGTTACCTTAGGGTATCTCATTTGAAACTGTGGGCTGCCTAGAGTTGATATAATGATTTAGAGCAGAATTAGGTAAGAAACGGAATGCCAAGAACAGGGAAAAATGTAGACAGGACAGGGCCAGATATTTCTGTAATAATCAAGTTATGCCACCAACAGGGAAGACTTCAGTCATAACTGTGTACGTTCCTTGCTGTGGTATGTGTAAATGCTGCCAACAACCACGCTGTAAGCCACACTGCTTGGTGCATCAACCACGGAACATGGAAGTGTGACATCATTCTCACCCTACCGACGATCTAACAAAGGGATTAAGCCCCCCATCCCACCCCTTATTTTTAGACTGGAAATCATATGCCAAAAGACTCATTCTGAAGCACTTGGACAATGCACTACAAAGCAATGTTATACTTTTTCCAGTGTTTTAACATGCACTCAACATAGAATAAAACACTAACTGGAAGGAATTTGTTGCCCAACAATTAAAGAAATGAGTACCACATTAAAGAATCAAAGATAAAGAATGTTGTCTCTAAGAATTAGAGGGTCCCCAAAATTAGTATCTAGTTGTTACTGGTCTGAGTTTTAACAAGTCTCATCCAAATGAGAAGTCATTATGCAGCTGTCTGGATTTTCCAGATGTGTTCATTACTTCAAAATAAACTCAAGATATTAGTCAACATTTTAAGATCTACTCCTTAATTACCACTGAAGAGCTTGCTGTAAAAGTGTGTATACACTTTTCAGTAAGAGGAGGTTGTACTTTGAGGCACTGAGAAATACAAAATCTCACTGCCAAAATGACCACCTGATGTACATGCATACATACCCACAGCAAGACTGACGCACACTGCTGTTGCGGGGTTCAGCTGTGTAGGCAAATATATGGCAATGACTCTAATGCAAGGGAAAGAGATGAAATTTTAATCAAATGAGAATTGTATCAGGTTCAGGGAAACTGAATAGGCTAAAAATGAAAAAAACCTAGCAGAAGAATTACTTTAATATTAGGTAACATTTCAAATTTTTATCACCTAAATCCACAAAATTCTTGATCGGCTCCTTCCTGTGTTCTCTGCAGAGCTGAAGTCAGGACCAGCTAAATAAAAGATAATGCAACTAGGCATAACACAATAAAAGATATTACCTTCACAATGCATTATTGCTGCCAATTATAAGAATCACTTCAACTTAATTTCAAAGGCACAATCACCCTCAACTGTAACAGTCTCTTTTTTAAATTTCAAACAGTATTACATTAAGGCAATAACTCACCTTCCAGCTATAATATCAGTCTCCTTTATTGCAAAAATACATTTCATAAATACTTCTCATCGACAAGTCAAGCTAATTCAGGTTAATTTTATTGTATTTTGGTGCTATCTCACATTTGTGTGCAATTACCTTTATCATTTTATTGCCGTGCCAGAAAGTAATCAGAACAATTATTTGAAAAAGGAGGTGTATAAATTCTAAATCACACTTCCTGGCAGTTTTGATAAAATAGCAGCTTTATCTCAGAAAGTGGCAGGGACATCGGATAAATCATGCATCAGTCAAGTGTAGCTGACCCCCAAGTGCATTGCACAATATCAGTAGTGCTTCAAAAGAAACTTTCCTATATAATCCATCATTCTTTATAATACCAAAATAGCTATACCTGAAGAGTAGGAGCTAGAGAATAGTAACAAAATAAATCTACGCAATATGAACAAACCCATTAATAGTGCTCCTTAAGCTGAAGGAGAGTCAGTAATCTGAACTATGTTCAAGCAAAGGATTTCATTGACATTTTTGAAGTGAGTAGAACAGCTTTAAACAAATGAAGGAGAATCTGTGCATTAAGCATTCCCTAAAAATAAAAATGTATCTACAGGAAAATACACACACAAGACAGGCGGCAAAAAGACTTGTTAGAAAACCACATTATTATCGTCTTGGCATACACATCTGAATTTTCCTATCGTTACCAATCTCTGTTTGACTCAGGACAGCATGGACAAGCGTTTCACTGTCATTAGCAGAGAGCAAAGCATCACAGTACAAGGATCTATTTACCAAGTTTAAATTTAGTAACTACAAGAAATCCAGAGAGGAAGAGAATTATATTTAGAATTAAGTTTCTAATGAAACAGAAAAATTGCCACACTGTCATAAGAACACCACAAACCCTAAACCCTCCTACACAGAGAGCCATTCCTGATGTATGCTCACACACATTAACCACAGCCACGTTTCAGCCTCTTCCACACAAACCCAACATACATCTTTGGTCAATGCAACAGAATCATGGATGGAGTGGGAGACAGATACAGTGATTGTGGAAAATCCCCACGTCTGGCTGCTTTCAGGAACCATTTTTCAGCAACCTGCTTAAAAACTGCTCAGCACATCGGTGATAATTGATTTCTGTAAAAACCATATGTCAGACATATATTCTGTGTCACACCAACGCGTGGCTGTGCTCAAAGTAAAACTGTAAACTAGTCACACACTATAAATATCACTAAAGAAACACGAGCTACGTTACATACAAATTTAATATGAATCCAGAACGAGGGGAAACAGGACCAGACAGAGCAGCGTGGACTGTGCCTGCACAGCCCCTGGCAGACCCCCCACTCCCCACGGCAAATGGGACTGTGGGAGTTCACCTGTTTTACCTTAACCCTTCTGCCTTCCACGTATCAAAAGGGGAAAACTCCCCTAACAGCTAATGCTGTACCTTTCAACTAGAAGTGAGAGTGGGAGAAATGAAAAGGTTAGATAATAAATTATTAGTTTCATGTCGCTTGCCAGCTATATCACATCTAGCTTTGAATGAGAGGGAACTAGTAATTCTTCCTACCATGCCTGGTTGTGCAGAAGATAATCAAATATTTCTCTGCCATTATTCCAGGTACCTCCAGGTATCTCCTAAAAGATGTCTGAAACTGTAAGATACATAAATATAACTAAACAGATGAGTGCTTAAAAAAAAATGAAGCAAGAATTTATTTTCCTTAATTTCTTCCTCAACCATTCTATTTTTAAAAATAAAAACAATTTTCTTTTGTGGAAAAGTAAATGAAAATCTTCTACAGAGGGGCAGAAGACACAGAATATGTCAAATTTTCTAAGCCACATTACCTTACATAAAGCAGATTAAAACCATAAGAGACGCCACTATTAAGACATTTTTAACAGTGATAGAAGTTGCCAGCAGGAATAGCTCAATATGCAAGTTTGATTGTACTAGAAATATTTTCCTAGAGAAGCACTAATAATGTTACAAAAATAGATATTCCACATAAAAAGTGTACTCATATCTTCAAAGTTCATGTTATTTATTTGAAGAATATGGTTATCAACTGAAAATGGGTTGATGCCTTTGTTTTGGTAAATTGTTCTGAATGTCTTGATAAACAGACATGTTTTCTTATTTTACTATAATGTTACTGATCTATGCTTACCTCACTGAAGCATCAAGTCTCAAAATTAAGCGTTTCTTTTTCAGTGAGGGGCTTATTAGGAAATGGTAGCAGCTAACACAACTGAAAATGCAGCATTGTCCTGTTAGTTTATGCTCTGTGGCAGATAGGTACGTGATGGGGAAAGGTCCACTGATGCCTGTTACCAACCGTGACAGAGCTACAGAGATTTACAATGCAGCATCAATCTTGTCAACTGGATTCTTAATACTGACTGCTGGACGCTGGGGAAAAAACAAACTATGTTACGTGAACTCTTTTGTAATGCTGGACTTTCAATGCACACCTAAATGCAAGGGTATTTTACTATAAACTTACTTTTGGAACAAGCCTTGATGCCATGGTAGATGAAAGGTCTCCACCTGTAAGGAAAAAAATTCTCAGTTAGATTGTGATTTAATTTGAATTCCACAGGAAGAACTGTATGCCAATGGGGTCGTTTCTCTTCTAACCAACTCCATCAGTTTTTTAAATGAGCCCTAGGTTTCAGTAGATATAATTTCAAAAGGGAGTTTGATTTTTTTCACCACAAGCAACCAGGAATTTTAATGTTCATTAAGTCATCTTCTGCTTGTTATGAGTCAAAAAAAAATTAAAAAAAAAAATCAACAGATGGCACATACTGAAGACTTCTTTCATAACAAGTGCTACACAGCTCCGATATTTGAATAAGAATGGCTTAAAAGATAAAGTATTAATTTAAGAAATATATGTACAGGCAGTAACGCACTTCCAAGTTACTCAGTAAAATAAACAGCCCTTTGTAATTTAGGAAATAATACATTTTAAGGCATGAAAGCAAGTAATTTAGTTATATTCTGGGTTTAAGAAGTGCAGAATGCAAACCACTAAGAAATCTTAACTTCAACTATCATAACTTTAAACAGTATCATTATTTACATATCCTTAACAAAAAATCTAACAGGTTCATCTTTGCTCTCCCCTTTGTATGATGGGTATTTCCTCGGCATTTTGTTTTACCCCCCTCTATTTTCTTTCCAGTGCCATATTTAGCTAAGATCACTACATCTTTGCAAAGATGTGCTATAAACATTACATTTTTTTAAATCAGGGAGATTATCCACCAAAGCTCAGCTTCAGAGTGCTGACTCAAAGCCAACCTCAATGGGAACTCTTCCACTCAAGTCAGGGAACTCACTACTCCACAGGGGAGGAGCACTGTATCCACTTTAGAAATTATAAATAGCTTAAAAGAAATTATATGAATATCTGAGGCTTTCCAAGTCCTCTCAAACACATCAAGCCTTGAAATCCAAGGCACAAACAGAACTTACACCCACTTCCAAACCACTTACAAGAAGACAGTAATATTTATTCTTAATATTACATCTTAATTATTTTAAGAGTTTTAAAATTAAGATCCTGAATAATTAGTATTTTAAATATATTAACAGTCATACCCTTGCAAGGTAGGCATTGCAAAGATCATTCATTCCATTTTAAAATGTAAGTCAGGCACATGAGCAATATAATAATATTACTTAAAATACCTGTGATAAGCTAAAAATAAAATAGCAATTTCTTTCTATCGTCAGTTCAGAGCTTTGACTTTCAAGGTGCATAGCAACACTTCGCTTCTTCGGATTGTTCTGAAGGGTAAAGCTAGAATATTTGCCTTGAAAAGCAAATTTATCCAGAAGCTCATTTCAAACCTGGGCCAAAGACCAAAGAGAAGTACAGCGTGGAACTGCGCTGACTCAAGCCAGCGTTACATCCAGACACCCAGGAGTATGCACACCTCCTTTGCTACACTCCTTCAGGAGGGAAGCCACCGAGGTGGCAGGGGCTGGCGTGCAGGTGGCAGGGGCTGGCGTGCAGGTGGCAGGGGCTGGCGCAGTGGCAGCCCAGCACCCCCCGCGTTACCAGGGTGGCAGCCGGCAGCCAGCCTTCCTCCTCCCGGCTGCTCCCCCCGGCTGCGCACGAACCGGCCACCATCAAAGCGCCACTCGCACCATGGCAGGCAACCCAGGGAAGGCTCATCTACCACCTCCACCAGGAAAGGGAAACCCAAAGCCTTCCTGTGACACACCTGCATCTTATGCAACCTGAATATGACTAAAGGCTGGACAGACCTGTACAAAGAACTGGCACCTAATGTGCTTTTGCTTCACTTGTGCCAACTGTTAAATAATTGCCATTTAACAGTTACTTACCCCCTTTTCCCACCTCCTCCCAGCTGATCTGGTGGTGCACACTGCTTTGGATTCTGGTGAGATCCACTTGCTCCCCATCTTCCCACTGGGAAACAAAGTGTTCCCAAGAGAGCAGCTGCTCACGGGTGGATGAAGGGCTGCTCTGTCAGGGCAGCCAGACAACAGGCATTCATCCTGACCTAAGGAGCTCAGAGCCCAGCAAACATCTCTGGGACAAAACTAGTCAGGAAACATCCCTTTTCATCACAATTTTTTGTTTTTTTTTATTCACTTGCAACAGTCTTTCCTCCTGTTTAGGAAATAAACCATGCCGAATGCCAAAATCAAGTTAAATTTCAAGTAGTTGTTTTAAATAGCACCTCACTTGTGGCGGTGACAGCAGTGTAATTGCTAGCCAGGTTCCACATGATGCATTAATGGTTGTCAAAAAACCTCTGCAACACCCTCATAAGGATGCTCGCATACCTCTAACTGCAATCCATGCAGAGATCAAGAGTAAATCAAGATTAGCCACCAAAAAATTCATTAGTTTTAGGCAATTCCCCTTGACACTTCCTCAACAGAACAGTCTCTAAAAAGCGTAGGTAAAGATACCCAACTTCTACAGTGTAGGAAAACTTTAGACCCATCTGCGTTTGCTAAGGTCTTCACAAAGTATTCTTCACCTGCTGAAGCAGAGAATACAAAGTGACTTTGAACGCAAGCACAGACAGCCGCAAGGGATGCAGCGCTCGGCAGAGAAACGACACCCAGTAGACTTCGACGAGAACTGGAAACAGGTTGCAGCTTTAAGGGACAGGATTCTTACAAAAGGACTAACTAGCACCTCACAAGCACAACAGTTACTCTCTTCCCACCGGTAAATCACAAGAAACAAGGCGATACATTGGGGGAAGAAGCTTCTAGCACCACCAAGACCTTGGTGAGATTGGTGGCTGAGAAGGGCAAATCAACCAAAAGGCTGCACAGTGCCTATGGAGAGCCAGAGAATGATTAGTGTTCATGGCACAGGTGTACCTCAGGTTGAGCTCAACCGCCTGCTAGCCCAGAATGGCTTCCCTCTGATGACAGGTAACTTGCCAGTAATGCCCAAGCCATGGTGGTTAGAAGACGACCTGCAGCTAAATAGAGGGAAACTGTAGAAGACCACTGCTATAAGTCAGAGGGCTAGGAAAGTCCAAAACATTGCTCCAAAATGTATTTCAGCCTTGCAAAGACTGTCTCGCTGGACGAGGCCAATACATACACTAACTTCTTTTCACACTGAGTGGAAGGGTTCAGCTAAGGTTGATTTTGACAAGAACCCAATACCTCTTCTGAATGGCACAGGAATTGCCACTGATTAAATTCAATCATGACACCTCATCCTAGATCACATTCCAGAAACTGAGACACCAGAATCACTGGACTGGTCTTAAGACCGAAACCTTCTTGTCAGCGACCCCTTCACCAAGACAAAAAATTTCCTCCTGCATTTGCAGACAGTAGGATAAATGAAGGGGGGCGGGGGGGGGGGGGGGGGGGGGGGGGGGGATGAAAAAAAAAAAAAAGAAAGTGTAATTTTGTCCCCATCCCTACCAGCTCAGTGCTGCCTGACTAGGACCAGTGAAGCCCATCTCCCACTGAGCTCCTCCCTCAGACCTGAGCTGTGGGATCATAGCTCCAGGCTCAGCTCCCCTTGGCCTTTCAGTCGCAATGTGCTCAAGTTTCCCAGACCTTCTGTTCCCACACGAGGGCTGTGCTGTGGCTGAAGCCATGCTGACAAGCAGCCAGGCAGCAGGATGCTCCCGAGACACCTGAAGATACACAAATGCCTTCAGATGCTGAACAGGAGCTCCTGCACAGTAGGAGATGAGATGGTACAGGAAGCCAATAAATCAAACCCCCCTGTGAGGATTCCAAACCTCTGCATTTATCAACAGACCAAAACCTCAAAGAAAAGTCAGAGGTTACATCAAAAATCAGATCCTTAAAGGCCATGAAAAATTTCAGCCATATTTTGTTGACAGTCTAGCACAGAAGTCCTTGGGCTTTAAGATACTTTCCTGCTTATTTTCACAGGACTGCAGCCGGAAAAAGTACATGTGATGGCAGCACTATGGTAAGAACTCTTAGATTCATAAAAAGTATTTTTCTCAGTTCATCAACTTTTAAACACTAAAAGAAGATCCTCCTTGAAAGACACGTCCTCGGGATGCGCAGAATGAAATACTCTCTGGTTTCAGTACTAAAATTTAAAACCAGCTATTATATCAAGTCAGTATATGAATAAAATTCCATATGAAAACATTTAAAGTACATTAGATTTTTGGTCAAGATGAAAGACTGAAAAAAACCCAAGCAATCTATTCTAATTGGGTTCCCATGGTAACTGTACAATTGGGTTTTTCAGTATAACATCCCAAAGGCCCAATGCACACTTGTAAAATATACTTCAAACAGCCTGAATTGTTTTTACATTACAGCACTCCCAGGAAGATCAATTACTATACATCCCCACCCTAACTATTAGTGGCAGGAGATGTTAACACTATTGGCCATATTAACATGAGTCATGTAAAAACCACCACATATCACCATCATTATATAAAACTAATTACACACTTCAGATTCATCAAACATGTTCTGAGTAATAAACCAATACTAGTCGTGTCACAAGATCATGTTTACTGAATGTTAGAAATCAACCCCAAATATATGCCAAACCATTTTGCTTCTCATATTGATTTCAAGGATAAACAAAATCAATCATTAATAATTACATTATAAGATGACCCATAGGGTTAATCATATTCTTAGAAACTCTCACTATGGAATCAAATACCGCTGCACAAAATAGACAACTGCAAAGCAATCTAATCCAGGCCCTACACGTTACCAATACGACAAAACAAGGTGCATTCACCAACGTGCAACGGATGTAATTGGTAAAAACAAAATAGTACCACTGTTCCATTAAAAAAAAACAAACAAAAAAACACAAGCATTTATTAAAAAAGTTTCTCTCAGATTAAGCACTTTGCCTTGTTGGGGCTCAATTTCACTTTCTGAAAGCACAACCCTGGCTGTAGATCCAGCTTGTCTTTCCAGACAAGCCTTCCATCCAACTGCCTAAGCCCCAAAGCTAAAAGGAGGTGATGGCCCAGGCCCACTAAGCAGGAATGAAAACCAACTAATTCACTTGTCTTCCAGGGGAAAAAAGAAAAAAACGTGGCTGGTTTGAATAAAGTGAATTTCATTTCTCAATTATCCAGAAGTCTTGGTATTTCATGAAGTCAGCAAATAACCAAAGGTATTTCTGTTGTCAATCGGAGACCGTGCAAGGGATTTCCCTTTTTCCCCTCCACCCTTCCCACTACATTGTATCTGATCACACTAAGCTCCAATAGAGCAAAATGAAGGGAAAATGAAGCTGTATGAATTATTTCTGCAGGCCACTGCCGACAGTCTAAAAACGTACTGTCAACATAGCCAACCCACTGCTGCCAAAGCAAGTTTGTGCATTTCATGTGTATTTTCAGAAGCCATACAGTCCATCTTCTGTTTTTTTTATGTGAAACAGAAAAAAATAATCTTTTAACAGTGCCTCAAGTATACTTTAGGTGTTTATTAAAAAGTTTAACTAATCAACAGACCTTCTGCATACTTGAATGCACAAACACCCAAAGATAATGTTATTGTTTGCATTGTGCTGGCTGATCTAAAGCAGTCAGATAATTTACCTGTTACTGAATGATGATTATGCAGCAGCAACATTTACAAGACAGCACCAATACTTGCTATCTGCTAATGCAGAGTTACCTGGAGGGAGTTAAATTTACACTCGGTGCATGTAGATGGCATGATTCAGAAAACAAAGCAAATCTGAATTCAGTGGGCTGCGCTGCTAATATATACTACTTTACTAAAATATGTATTTCATTAATCTGATCATAATGCACTAAAGTGGCATTCAAAAAAAAATTAAAACCTGAAAATACACCCATCAGGTAAGACCATTTCTTCAGTATCCCACCTTCAGTGGTATCAACTGCACAGAGCTACTGAGTACTATAAAAACAAGAAGCATTTACTGATTTTTACTGGTGTACCACCATGCCACCCAGAAAGTGGGATTCAAACTTCCAAAGTCAGAAATGGGATTTCCAAATGTAAAATAAAAGCTAGTTTCTGAGCCCAAGCCCAGCATCCCCAGCCACCTATTCCAAGACCCACAGCTCAGCTACACACTGGGTTGTGAACATACAGTGCAACTGGACCTTGACATTTGCTGCTTCTACAGATGCCATCAGCTCCTGCTTTAAGAGGCAGAACTTTTCTTTATTCCCCTTTGCCAAGCTGCTCCAGACTCCAGGCTTTCTGTCAGCAGTGCTATTTTACTCCTATTTCACTTGAAAATCAGAGGGCAAGTCAGAACCTTTGCATCAATGAACTCCCCTCTTCCTCCTTGAGAATAAAGGTGACTTGTTCAGATGTAAGTATGCTTAATCACCTTCAGAACCTCTATTTCATTGGGAAGAATGTCAGCTGTGTGTCACAGTTTTACAAGTGACTTGAAAAGATACCTGAAATTATTTATACCGTTTAATTTGGCACACTATAAAGCAGATAGTCCTGACAGACATCAGGACAGGGTGCTTTGCTCTGCTCATATAAAATAGTAAACAAGGAAACAGCTTGAAAAAGGATTAGCAAAAAGCATTAAAATGGTGTCGTATTTCCAATGAAAAAAAACTTTCACAATTACTCAACTTCCATAAAACTCCAAAGCCACACAAGCTCTATTGGAATTAAAACACATATGCCTTTTTTTTAAACAGCAGTCTGGACCACATGAGTAAATCATTAAGTTTTAAAAATGCACTTTGTATTTCTGGAATATACTTCAATACGGGTTTGGTAGTTTGGTTGTTCCTCCAGCGGTACGTTTATATTAATGCTGGCCCAAACACACCTGTACTGGGTGACAATGTTAGCCTTACAGGAGACAAAAATTAACACAGCATTTTTTTCTTGTTTCAGGAAAGTTTTGCTCATCATACCTTCAGATAAATTTGCACAACCGAAGCCGTTGCCAGCACAGATTTGTAGAACAGCGACCTTCACAGCTATCAGCAGAGGCAAGGAACTGAAGAACTGGCAGTCTGCAGTAAGGGCACCAAACCAGGTATTTAATTTTTCAACTAGTGCATTAATGAAGAAGTTAAAAGTTCACAAAACCAGCCAAGAAACATGCTGAAACCTGTCACTACCTAGAAGATTTCAAGCCTCCTGAAATTAAAACTTTGTCCCACATTTTCCCATTAGTTACATTCTCTTCACCAGCCCAGATATCTTATGAACACTTGGTAAACTACAGAATTGCACAATCCGTCAATAAAGTAAGCGTATTTTGAACTACTGTCCATATGACTCAAATTTGTCAGTAAAAACTGCCACCAGCGCTGTGCTTGCAGAAAAATGTCCATAAATGCATTATTGCCACTGGCAGATCAATGTCCATAATAAAAACAAATAGATTTAACAAGTGCTTGCTTTTACGAGTTATGCGATTGGTGGGATGTGTATTCAGCTTCACCCAACAACTTCTGGGAATGGGCAAGACAGAGCAGGTTAGGCACTTGCTGACTTCACCAGTGTTACAAACAGGAAATTATTCTAATGCAGGAAATCTTTAAAAGCATTAGACTGAATACTAATGCTTTCAGGATGTATTTCAAAGTTTCACACATTTGGAATTTAAAGTATTGTTCTGTGAAATATACAGTAAGAAATGTAAACAACTGTCACAAGCAGTGCAGCTTTTCTTGCCTTGCTCTTTTTACAGAAAATAAGTTTAATTTAGGTCAACTGCATCCCAGGCAGCATGGCTCACTAGTCTTGAGGCTGATGTTGAACACCTCAACAAATTGGGACCTGCAGTTTGATCCCACGAAGCATTTAGAGCACCAATACGAGAATGACCATCACTGCTGAAACCATCTTTCAGTCACCACAAGCGAGGATGTCACCCTTTGTATCAGAGGTGGAGGACATGGCTCACACGGAAATAAGGCACTGGTTAGAACATGAGCCAGGGTGTAGCAGCCAGTATACCAAGGTTTAACTCATAAACATCAGTTGTTCTCGCTCCTCCAAAACCCTGATGGCATGGGAAAAGAACTCTACAAAACAGCCAGCCACGTCTTCAAACATGTTCTCCTTTGGACCTTCTGCATTACTATTTCTTCTAAGTTTCCCCTGTCACCGAAGTCAGTTTAAATAGAATTTCTCTGCTGCAGCCTTTCCATCTTATCCACACTTTCTGTAACAAACTTAATACTTTTTCTGCACAAGTCCTTAAATTAGCCATTCAAGGAAATCCCGATAACCTTTCCAAAGGGCATGAGCTTCTCCTTCAGGCTACCATCCCTTTAGTGATGCCATTAACTGATTCTCTACATACGTTAAGCATTAAACAGTGGTGACAAGTTAATTACAGAGTTATCAAGAGATAAAGTAGTCACGGTAACACAAGTTGCAATACAACTACAACAGTTTCCTATAGAGCTTCTGTTCAGTTGCTGGTGTAATTGGTGTAATTAACTTGTCATGGATCAGAATGCAGATAGGAATTGCTAAAGCCACCTTGCAAGCTCACATGGCTACTTTTTCCTCTGAAGTTTGAGCCTTTTGGTAGAATTGTCCACATATGGAACGTTTCTGTTTGAAAACAAAACAAACCAACCTTTTTACTTGGAAAAACTGTGTCACAGACTGACAAAACATTCACAAGAAAACAAATAAGCAACTTGGCAAGTTTCACAGAACTGGCTGTTCCTAGACAAAAGTATCCTGCCTTACTGAGGTGGTTTTTTGCCCCAGAAGCAGTAAGCTTTAAAAGCATCGTAGCAGTCAGGCATTAAGGAACCTAAAAGATGAATAAAGCTAGAGAGGGGAGGGGGAACCTGTTCAAGAGAGAAAAAGCACCAACCCAAAATTAAGACCTGAAGAAGTAACTCGGGTTTACAACAAGGTGTTCTGTGGGGTCTCTGCTTCTGTTCCAAGGCTGCAAGCCCTAGCCTGAAAAGCAGAGCCAGGTTGTCCCACATTTACTAACCCTTCAGGTCTTGACACAAGAGGCAGCCATCAAGACACAGTGGCTGCGCTCATGGTCCTGCAGAGCATACAGAAACCTTTCCAAAGGGTGCCTGTGCACGGGTAGGGGAACAGAGCTGCTCAAGGAGACTCAGTCCACCAGACCTTCTGTGGGCTTCCACACCACAGGGCAGGGAGGCATTGTAATGCGACAGGAGATCCCTTATCATGGCACCACTTAAGCTGCATTTCCATGCAAGCAAGGGAAGACCAAAGGCCACAGTGGCAGTTCAGGGAGGGAAAGCTCCTACACTGCCAGTTTTGGTCCCCCGTGCATTAGGGAGACAGGCAGGGCTTAGAGGCCAAAACCTTCATCAGGTTCACAAGGGAACCCTGTCATCGAAACAGACCCCTCCAGAGATAACCCTTGTCTTCTGCGCAGGGGGAGCACAAGTCTGGACGCAAGAGTTACGCTGTGACAGTCACGTCTAAACCAAGTGTTATGCCCCAGTTCATAAAATGGAGGCTTTCTGATGTGAAACACAATAGATAGTGCACCTTACCATTTAATAACAGCTCCATTTCACAAAAATAAGATACAACTCAGTAACAGGTTTATTTGGAAGTTGGGGACAAAATATTAAAACAAAGGAAATGTAAAAAATTATTTATAAGCTGTGTGCAGTTACAATATTGTACGTATTCTAGAAGCAGCTGCAGAGCTTGGTTTTTATGTCAACAGCAAAAGGACATTTTATGTTCATGCCAACTTGACACAATTATTTTAGCGTGGTTTCACTCTAACCTGACCTAACCACGGGCTGCTGCCAGAAAGCAGGGTGCTGCCTCCCGTTCACCCCGGCACTGCGCTACCCACGGCCCGGGGGACACCTGCGCACTCCGAGGGGCTCCTCACCCTCAGCATCACCCACAAAACCGCCTCCCCAGGGCGAGGGGAGGGCTGGCAGCGCTGGCTGGGGCAGGAGCGGCGCAGGGCGGCTCACCGCCAGCCTGGGTTCAGCTTCACAGCCACCATTCCCCGGCAGGAACGGTAACCGGCCGACACGTGGGCCTGATGCCCGCCCAGGAGGGAAAGGCCCCGGGCCCCACGCAGGGCCACGTCCCCTCCCAGGCCCGCAGCCGCAGGGAGCGCGGGCAGCGGCGAGCCAGGGACGCCCGTCCCTCGGTCGCCTGAAAAATTAAGTAAAACCCCAGCGCTGCGGCAAGCACGGAGGGGCGGCGGCCGCTCACCCGCCACGGCCGTTCAGGAGGACGCAGGAGGCCCTGCCCCGGCCGCTCGGCGGGGAGCGGCCCCAGCAGCAGGCCCGGCCTGCCCCAGCCCGCAGCCATCTTCCCCCTCCCCGCCCGCCACGAGGCGGCCGCGCCGCCCGGGCCCAGCGGAGCCGCCGCCGCTTCCTGCGGGCCGCCCCGCCGGGCCCCGGAGCCCCGCGGCTGCCCGGCCCGCCCGCGCACCTGCCCGCGAGGAGAAGGAGGGAGAGCGGCGGAGGGGCCGCCGCAGCGTCCCCGGCGCCTGCAGCCGCAGCGAGCCCCGCGCCGCGGAGGGGGCCGCGCCGGTGGGGCCGCGCCGGGGGAGGGGCCGCGCCGCCGGGGCGGGGCCGCCCGGAAACCCGGGCGAGGGAAGCGGCGCCCGCAGGCCCGGCCCCACGGCGCACCCCGAGCTGCCGGCCCCGGCCCTGTGGCTGGGCCTCTTGCCTGGCCTGGCGGGGCCGCGCCGGGGTAACCGCTGGTAGGGCCGGGGCGGCGATGCACGTCGCCCGGGTCATGCGGCCCACCGGGACCCCCCGGGACCCCTGCCCCGGGGCCGCCTGCCTGGAAGGCAGTGCGGCTTCTCAAGGCCACACGGGTGGTCACAGGTACGGGGTTTCTGCAGGAGTGTGGCCCAGAGTGATGGTCCGTGCGTAGTAACACAGGGGTCGGAGCCTGCAGGGTGCAGAGGTGCTCATACATACACCTCAGTCCTTCCTTCAGGCACCAAAACGCGAATGGCTGCTGACCCAAATCCACCATGTCTGGAAGCAAAATGCAGGCCTTCCAACTGAAATGTGTGTGTGTGGGGGGGGGGGGTTAGAATTACATAGGCTTCTCCCTTGTTCTGCTTGCACTTTGGGGCAGGATGATGAAGGGCAACAGGCAAAGACAGGCAGCATCCGGGAATCTGCTTTTTTCACACATTTGCAAAGTTAGGGGTAAGGTGGGGACAGTGAATTAGACCAGAGTTTGCTGAGGGGGAAGTGTTTGGCAAATACAATTCCAAAAAGAGATCGCGTGAAGGGGGTTAAAAGGAGGGAAATGTCAGAGAAAAGTTGACTGTAGGGTGAGGTTTATTTGAGGTTGTAAAAAAACCAGAACAAAAAGTACCAGTGAAGTTGGGAACAAGAAACCAACAATTTTCAAGCCAAAGAGAGGATCTTTCGCTGTCTGAATCTTAGTCTGAGTTACATCAGCAAAAATTTTGTTTGTCATGTTGTATGACTCAGAAGCTTTCACAACATGGAGGAATCCACTTGGGAAGGATGAAAACAATTTTTTCAAAGTCATTACAGAATTCTGGAAAACCTTTCTTTATAGGGAATTAACACTAAGTAAAATGGCATCAAGTTAGTCTTAGTGGCTGTGTGTTAAATCTGATTCTAATAAAAAGCATAAAATATGGCTTAAAATGTGGAGGTTTCACCAATGCAATTGAAAGTACCTTTGCCATAGTTTGCAGTTGCTGCAAGCTTTCAAAAGGGCAGCTACTCACACTGGTGAGACACTCCTGCTGGTTTTAGAAGTAGTATTTTTAACATGACACCTTGTTTTCCCTTTTGCTTTCTGGGCCGTTAACCTTGAGTCTCTCAAGGAAATGTAAGCAAGGAATGTTTACCACCCTGTGTTACTTTCTTTACTATCTACCTAAGCAAAGCATTGGCCAAAAGTTGCTGTTGAAATTGTTCTCAGATAGTAAAAACTTACAGAGCGTCCACACCACCCTGCTAATTGCAGCCTGCAAACATACCAATTTTGAACAAGATAGAAGCGAACTGTGAATCTGTGTGATCTATGAAGGATGAATTACAAGTAATATAAATGGTTTAACAATGATAAATCAAAGTCAAATCTCATGAAATGAACAGTTTATCAAGGGAATTTCATTTAAAGCAGCAAAGACATGACATTACAATAAAGGAAAAAATATATTGAAAGGTATTCTATGTTTGTAGTAAGTTACAACCAGTTACAGGCTTTTGGTTCATGTTTTGGGTTTTATGCGTTCAGAGTTCATCTCCATAACTTAGCTTTTCAGTAGCTGTTAGCAAACAGGTGATTCAAACTATTTTGTAACTGGGTGATGCCATATGCTGACAAGAGAAAATGAAGCTTTTCAAGTAGTTCTCCTGAAGCCTGGGTTAATGGTCAATTAAAAGGGACTGCCATTGCATGCCCGGTACAAATTCAATGGCTTATGTGAAGATGGTCTAATCTCTAAATGAAAGATTTCTCCACATCAGTAAGCTTTGGACTAGACGGAATAGCCTAGAGATAGTTATTTTTTTAGAATGTAAATATAAAATTTCTCAAACCCTGATTTATTTGTTTATTTTCATCAGGCATTTAAAAATCTAGTATCATGATGTGTATTAAAAGGAAGGTGGACATCTCTGCAATAAGAGGTGTGTCTGCAGCTTGGTAAAAAACCAACCAAAACCAAATCAAACCATGTTTGTAAACCAACTGTTCTGAAAGCTGGTCTCCACAATCTTCCTTTCCCAAACAATCATCAGTTCTTTTTCTGCCTTTTCATCCTTCAAAGTATCAATATAAAGGTCAAAATCGTCTGTATTATTGCAGCTGAGAAGGAGCAACCCACTGGCCAGCATGGCCATGGTAGCTGTTAGCACTGACATCAGTGCAGCTTAAAAAGAAAACTTGATTAGCAGTGAAGTCCCTGAAGGACTGCTTTCCCACTATGAATAGATGCCATCATTATCTGAATGCTTACTTACAGATTTATGCAACCTTAAAATAAATAGGAGATTCTCAGGGACATCCACGTAGTCGGTGCAAGTAGGCATAAGCTGCTTTTGCCTCTGCCCTGAGCTTTATAGATCTGAGCTGCGATGGGAAGTTGTATATAGTTGCTTAACGCATGAAATTCTCTTTCTGCCATACACTTCTCTCCACCTCTGGCCTGGGATTAGTTCAGGTGGAGCAAGTCAGAGTCTGCTTGTGCCTGTCCTGTGAGTAGCGAGTAGCAACAGAAAGGGTAAAGTAGGGTGTTTGCTGTAGTTTCAGTTGACAGAATTTAAGATTCATTAATACCTCCCAAGTACTACTACTGGATGCTGGTGTACTATTTTTGACACGTTTGAAATTTCAGTCTGGTATTTTATCTCTTAAAAATTAATTTGTTTTATTTTGAAAATACTAGAATGCAACATTATAGAGAAATGGTGCGAAACTGGGAGAAATCTTCTCTCTGTCCTGGTATCTTTTTCTCAAAAGCAGCCAGTTCCTGAAACTTTATTCTAAGTGGAAACCTCCCCAAAATATGTATTAATCTTTTCTGACTCCTCTCCCAAGGTGATCTCTTTATTGCCCGGAGCATGAAAATTTATTATCTTTAATATGATTTTACTTTGCATTATAACAAGTTTGAATAGGGAATGTAAAATATCAAGACTTTCTTAAAACCTAGCATCTTGGGCTTTGGTGGTAGATCCACAAGTTGTCTGTTTGCACTGTAAAGTGTTTCTCTGCGCTGTTTCTAACTTTACTGTGACGTAACTTGATTGGGTGTCGTATACTTTGGTTAGTAAATGAGGTAAAAAAAGTACTTCTGTACAGTTTGCACTCTGCCCTCAGAATTATGAACATCTTATTGAAATCTCCTCTAATCCTTCTGCTGTCCAGATTTTGAGCTTTGTTACTTTATATAAGTGCCATTATAATTTCAACCGCTGAACTTTTGAATTTCCATTTAATCTGTCCTTTAACTACAAGAGCAAGCCTGAGGAGACTGTTCTAAATTAGATGTATCACTGGTCAATGACATCTTGAACATATATGTGTGTGTGTGTGTGTATACATATGTGTATGTGTATATATGTATATCTCCTTTTTCATGTATTCTGGCCTGCGCCTACTACTGTAGTTAGAATACCCTGTCAGACTTCTTTATTAAGTAATGTTTGAGGACCACTAGGTGTTAATTTTCTTCTTAGGAATTTTTAGCATTCAATTATGATACATCCAGTCAAATTCGCTAATACTAAAACTTATCAGAAAATTTCATAACATTGATACTGTAGGAAGTTAGAAAATTTCTAAAATGTTTTTCAAGTCATGTCCCATGTCTTGGTTTTTTAATTCAAGTCATTTTCTTTCAGTCTTTACTTTCTTTGTTATTAAGCCTGTTCCTTATAAGACATTGCATTTTGTTTCAGTTCTTTATTTGTTATTGTTTGTTGCTCTTAAGACATTGCTCGTTTAATGCAGCATTTTCAGGTACAGCGTAGTATTTTCTCAGGACTGGAACATCTGTCTGCAGTTGAGTGCAAAATGCCCTTCTAGTGACAGCACCTGAATTTGCTTCCAAGTAAACCGAGGTTTAAACCAATACATGAACTTTGGGGTCAAAGAATGTAATGGGGTGGGATGGAGAGCTAGAAAGGGTTGTTATTAAATGCCTTGAGATATGAATTCACAAATATTTCAGACTGTATTAAATTCCTTGTTAAGGACTAACCTCTGAAAGCATCTACCTTCGGCAACATCTGCTGTGGAAGAGAGGCTTGGGCACTGGAGCTGTAACTACCCTCTTGCTGCTTGAGAGAGAAACAGATGGAGTCTCAGGGAAGATGTAGTATTGAAAATCGCTGTGATTTGGACCTCACTTGTAGTTCTTTAATTTCCCCCCAGAGAAAATTGTCAGATTGGAGCACAGGCATAATATATTTCTGCCTTTGTGTCTGTGTGCCTTACTAAGCCAGAATCTGGCCATCTATGCTCTGGTGACCTCTCCGCAAGAACTTTGTCAGCTGTGAATAAGTACAGTAATGTAACCTTGTATGATTTCACTTGAACAAGTAAATAAGTCTTGCTTTTCACATTTATAATCACCAGATTTAAAGAAAAAAAAAAAAAAGGTTGAATGAAATCAGAAACTGTGATTTCATTTGCCAAGATGCTTACATTTTCTCAACAGCAGGGATGTGTCCTGCAAATTTACATCTGGAAAGTTCATGTCAATACAGAGCTAGCTATTTGATCGGGGCACGTTATCTGCTTTAATTGTCCTGGGGTGGGGGGGGGGGGCAGGGGTAGAGTGTCTGTTTTTGTGTGTCTGTGTGCATCTGTTGTGCGAGCGTGTGTGTCTCCGTGTAAAGCACTCTGAATCTGTTTTCAAAATTAGTTCTCAATAATAGAAATAATATCTTCTACCATACGTTTGTTTGCAGCACATTATGGGAGTTGGTCCATGTATTTTAACTGGTGTGAAATGCTGAAAAGCACGCACCTGGATCACTGGGAAATGGAGCGTGTGTCTGGATGGGTATATGAGTGAAAGTGTTTCTGGGAACTTTAAAAGGAGTTAAATTCTGATGATGTGGGATATGATCTGTGTGTAAGTAAATAGGTCTAAGGGATAGTTCTGAAGAAGTGTGATTTTATGGGGCTTATTCTTCGGTCTGGGTGGGAGCAGTTTGGAGATTTGAAGGCCTGTTTGTAGCAAAACGTAGAGACCTGTAAGAATCACTGGTGGTGGCACATCATTTCCAATGGCAACTGAGATTATTAAACGGCACTGCTACTTCAGTAAGAGGAGAATATCTTCCTGGCATGAAAATGTGAACAGTCTGGGTCTCTGCAGTTAAATCTCCACAATCGTTGGAATTTGAGGGTTTTCAGATAAAAATCTGTATATAAAGTTCTGCCATCCAGAGGGACCTTGACAGGCTTGAGAGGTGGGCTGTGCTGGAGCTCAGCAAGGCCAACTGCGAGGTCCTGCATGTGGGTCAGGGCAATCCCATGCACAGTTACAGGCTGGGTGGGGAATGGGTTGGGAGCAGCCCCGAGGGGAAGGACTTGGGGGTGTTGGTGGATGAGAAGCTCCATGTGACCCGGCAATGTGCGCTCGCAGCCCAGAGAGCCCCCCGTGCCCTGGGCTGCATCCCCAGCAGCGTGGCCAGCAGGGCGGGGGAGGGGATTCTGCCCCTCTGCTCCGCTCCCGTGAGACCCCCCTGCAGCGCTGCGACCAGCTCTGGGGCCCCCAGCACGAGAAGGACACGGACCTGTTGGGGCGAGCCCAGAGGAGGCCACGGAGGTGGTCAGGGGGCTGGAGCCCCTCTGCTGTGGCGCCGGGCTGGGAGAGCTGGGGCTGCTCAGCCTGGGGAGGAGAAGGCTCCGGGGAGACCTTAGAGCAGCTCCCAGCACCTACAGGGGCCGGCAAGAAGCTGGAGAGGGGCTTTGTACGTGGGCACGTGGTGACAGGCCAAGGGGGAATGGCCTTAAGCTGGGAGAGGGGAGATGTAGATGAGCTGTGAGGCAGAAATTGTTCCCCGTGAGGGCGGCGAGGCGCTGGCCCGGGCTGCCCAGAGCAGCTGTGGGTGCCCCATCCCTGGCAGTGCTCAAGGCCAGGCTGGATGGGGCTGGGGGCAGCCTGGGCTGGGGGGAGGGGGGTGGGATGAGATGGTCTATTAGGTCCTTTCAAGTGCAAACTGTTCTATGATTCTGTGATTTTAACTTGCAGTTGTCTTTGAAATAGTTTGTAACCCCACTAATAAAACTTTTTCTCTCCCTCCTTCCCCAAAACATTCTCCATTCTTTTGTTTGATTACACTTTCAAATGTGGATTCATCTGTA
Organism: Falco naumanni; assembly: GCF_017639655.2. Taxonomy (NCBI): domain Eukaryota; kingdom Metazoa; phylum Chordata; class Aves; order Falconiformes; family Falconidae; genus Falco; species Falco naumanni. The sequence continues at coordinate 51,651,169 of NC_054062.1, read as the reverse complement.
TTAAAAAAAAAAACCACCAAAAAGTAAGCTAGGAGTCTGGATATATTGAGCAGGAATTCAAGTGGTTCCTGTGCTGGGAGAGGAAGGAAATTGGGTGGTTCGAAGTGCAGAATTACTGGTAAGTTAAGAAAATGTATTTTAGTAGGCAAACCATTTTCAGTACTTAAGAAGAAGCTTGGCATTGGGAGAAATATGATTTCCTGTAATCAAGGTGCTGGGAGTTGTTTGCCAGCCACTAATGCCTTTAGGGAAATCTAGTAGCAAACCGTGTAAATGAAAGGGATATTAGCAGAGATTGGCTTCATTTTCTTTAGGGCAAAAAAACATAAAAAGTTATGGTGTTTCATATGCCCTACTCCAGTTGGTTTAGTTATCTCCTGGCTGCTCTATTCCAGAAGTTGTTGGAAAATGCTTTGACAATATTGGTGAAGCTAACAGTATAAATTTTATTTGTTGTGCTTCAGAGAAATTTGTGTGGTAAAAAGGCTTATAAATGTTAAGTAAGAGGAATTTTTGGTCAATAAGGCCACTGATAAATCTGTTAAATTAAGTGTGCCTGGAGTCCTATATTTAGTGGAGATTTTGCAGCAATTGCCAAATTCCAGCAAGGCTCAAGCATTTCCAATAATTATTACAGCAAAATTTACAGCATATTTTTTTTCCTATTGACATATTAAGCATATTTGCAATAGAACACATCCTTCAAGTGATTGGGTTATTGTAGCCTGTTTAGAGATGTGGGCATCTTTGTAATCATCATAAAGAATTTGAAGAATCTTCTTAATAATTCTGTTTTTCTGAATGAAGATTCCTCCTTGCGTTCCTTCCTATGCCATGGGCAGATGAGGTGCCAAACAGTTATCTGTGCCATCGCATTCACAGAACTCACGGCATCAATTACTTTGCAGGGGCTGCCTTGCTCCCAAATGAGCCTGTGTGTTTACCAGGAGGCACTGGAAATTAAATCAAGTTAATTCCTTTTCGTCTTTCTAGCCAAGCTGTGTGTGCACGTGCAGGGGTGCATGCGCGTGTACGTGTGCATTTTGTAGAATCACGTATTGTAGTCTTAGAAATGAATCCACTCGAAGTTGGTACTAACCTGCTTCTTGCATCAATGGAAATGGATATTACGATTGCTGTGTTGAAACGTGCACTCAAATGCATTGGGAGTTTGATACTATTTTTCAAACTGCCAAATAGATAATGTCAGAACATTTCTGAAATGGGATACTAACATCAAGATATACTGCACCAATCAAGTAACATCAGGCAAAGTATAGCGTAAAACTGTGGATATAGGAGACTACTACAGAATTTCCATTTTCATTCCCTATGTCAACAGCTTTGTAACTTACCTAGTAGATTGTTTTATGTTTTCCAGACATATTCTCAGTAGACTACAAACACTACATTCAGCTCAGCCTTCAGAACCCAAAGAATTAGATATGCTGTAGTTTATGAAATGGATGTTTATGAAAGTATCCTTTGTTTGAATTGCTCAAAAACCCAACATGAATTCAAACTTTGACAGCGTAAGCAGAAAATAAGAGGGCCATAGTGATCTCCCAAATGTAGCCTTAACTATTGAGGTTCTCATATTGAAAATGCAATTTTCTGTCTAGATGTTTATGAATGTCTTCAAATTCCCTTTCATAATAGCCCCTTTTTGACAGGCCTTTTTCAACTCTGAAATATGAGAAGAAAGGTTGCTGCAGAATGTAGTATATACCATTATAGGAGGTACACCTCTGTCCCTCAAGCCAGCAGTACTCTTTCGGAAGTCAGTGATGATATATGCATGTGTAGGAGGTTGCAGAGCCCAAGATCCATTGCAGAGAAGCAGGATTCTTTTACTGAATCACAGTAGGTTCAGTTGCTAAAATACAGTGTGACACATAAGGGAGCCTGTCTATGTAAAATGTATGGATTCTGTGTGATTTTATAAACTGTGTGTATAACTCCAGCCTCGTGTAATCTTCAGAGTGCTAGCAAACCTTATCATGCAGCCGCTGAAGAACAGTCAAAACTGTTAATATTGAATTACTCTCTACAGGTAGAAGTGTGTCTATTTTGTTATGGAGAGTGTCTACATTAAAGGAATCTAGTTCCCCCATATCACCTGTGTGCATTAGCATCGGTGTAACAGAAATGGGTGGCGGCAGCGCAGTCAACACAACAGAAATGAGTACAGGGCAGAAGAGCAGGCACAAAGCGCAGGCTGGTTCTGCCTGTTGTCACTCACATTTGCATGTTGTCCTTGTCCTTCTGTGAAAATCTGCTGGCAAGTGGTTGTGTTCTTGGGCAGCTGAGGGATAGCAGAGAGTCCCTGAGGAGGCTGGAGAGTCAGGCTGTTGAGTCTCCGTTGCCAGCATGACTGGCGACCCAAGAGCTCGAGCCTGCGGTCTCAACCTTGATGTCCAGCGCTGGTGGATGAGGCTGCTCGGTCCCAACCCGCTGAGAGCAGCCATGGTCCAAGCCTAAAATCCATAGAGCCACCTGAGGGGAGCCTGCAAGGGGGAGCTCATGAGTGCCGGGATATTTGGGGTTCACATCATGTGCATTTGGCTGGCCTTGGGGTTTGGCTGCTGGAGCTTGGAAAGAGCACAGCTGGGGACCCCAAAGAAAACTCAGCAAGGGCCACCCCTTCCCGAGGGAGCTGAGCGAGTGGCAGCTCACCCTCTGGGCAGTGCTGAACCCTGGCTGCCATAGCCCCTCGCCGTGCAGGCAGCCCCCCGCGGCCGCATCCAGCCCAGTGCCCACCTGCCCTGACACCTGACCCGGCTCAGACAAAGCAGCGCAGGCATCTCAGGACTATGTGGTGCTTTTTAGTTATAAACAGAAAATTAAGAGTCTTTCTGGTGAGTCTTGTGGTCAGTTTCAGTGCTATATTGCAGGTAAGCAGTGGCTACTGTCCTGTTGGTTTTAACAGGGATAGGCACACACCCGGAGCTTGGCGAGTCGCAGTTTTCTTCAGAGGAATCATTGGCCTTGTAAAATGTGGTCTGAAGGTGATGAGAAGATTCTCACTGATGTCACTGGGCTTGATGTCATGTCATGCGATTATAAAATTGATCATAAAAGATCCATTTTCTGAGATTAATTGCTTTTCCTGGATTAAAATGGCCTTTTTTCTTCCTACAAAAATAAGAACTTTAGGATTGCTATACGGTGCATCAAAAGGAAGATTCTGAGGTAGCAGCACATCAGGGACTTGTGAGAGCAAGGAGAACCTGGCAGGTGTTCATAGTGCTCATCCTTTGGTTTTGAGGACTCAGTTATATGAGCACACTGGATGTGATATCATATGTGTGGATATGAGCACACATAATCCAGGAAAGGCCATGTATAATAAAAAATCATTGTGTGCAGATTATTTTGTCACTTTCACTGTTGTGAACTTGTGTACATGGCAGATACTAGCTGTATATGGGAGTAGACTGTGATGGAACAAATTGTTCTTTGTAGGAGAGGTAGGAAGGAAAATGGTCTTCATTTTCTTTGTTGTCTAGTGTCACTGAATGTTGGCAAAATTACCTGAGTCGGGGAAATACTGCTCCGAAGTTGTTGCAGAAATACTTGGTATAAAGCTCTGATGCCACCCAGCATCAGTATCTTCTCCAGGACAGCTGTTTTTTGTCAGACTGTTACCCTTGTCTTTTCCTCTGTTCCTTGATCACTCTTTACCACCTTCTTTTTCTTTGTTTTCTATCTTTTTTGAGCATTTTTTCCTCCAGCATGTTTTGGACAGGTCTCCATTTAATGTTCAGTCCTGCTCATAATCATCATGTTGAAAAAGGAGCTAGAAAATAAACAACTTCATTGTCCAATCACAACGCTCATTTTAGTGATAGTAAAATGTGCCTTTTTTTGTGTTTGTTTTGAAGTGAAAGAAAAGAGACAAGCAAGTGCTGTTTTGACAAGTCAGAGAAATGGTTAATAATGTCCTAGTTAAGGATCTGAATGAACTGCTGGTAGTAGGGCAGGTTAGCGAAGACAGACTAGTAGCTCTATCCATACTTCTCCAAAGAAAGAATATTTAAAGGGTGTTTCTCTGAGGATTTGGAAGACAAAGGGAAAGGCAGGAAGAAATGCAGCTCCTTGTCAAGTAGTGCTACCAGATGGAAGCAGGAACCCTGTTCAACTGCATCGATGTGCAACTTCAGTGCAAAACTGGGGCTGTCTTTGCTTCTTGGGTCTTTCATGATTTACGCTATAAGGTAAGGAGAATTCTGCAGTAATATAAAAGAATGTGAACATTTTTATCTTCTTTTTCCTTTGAAGTATCTGTATAGCATGAACTGCCTCATAATAGTCACTAGGATGTACCCCAGGGTTCTTGTTCCTCACAGTGGTCTTGGCTTGGGTCTGGGGTCATCTCCCCATTCAAACAGCAGCCTGATTATATAATTGATAAATTATATAAATATCTAGAAGTATTTTATAAAAATGGATAAAATTCACTTTGGCCTGTGTCTGTGCCTGTTTTCAGAAGGTGCTGGTGTCCTGGGTCAGAGCAGGGAAGCGTGCTGGAGAACTGGAGCTGTGATGGAGCAGGGCTGGGAAGTCCCTCAGCCAGTGTGTGCTGGACCTGGCTGTGTTCCTGTGCCTACTGGGAGGTGAGATCGCTCCAAAATGTTCCTGAGACAGTAGTCCAGCAAATCCATGTGCGGTGCTGGTGACAGAAGTGCAGCTGGGGTGGGACTGCTCCCACATGTACGTCAATATAGGCAAATTATTCCATTTGCAGCTTTCTAAGTCAGTTTAATAATACACATTAAAATGCCAACTGACCTGCAACAGGAGGTAAAAAAAAAATTGTTTGTGACATTAAGCACCTTAACATGAAATAATTCAAGTTAACCTGCAGCAGATTTTAAGCATAAGCAAGTCCCTAGATGGTAAAGGTAAAAACGTGCACCCTGAAAAGGTCAGGCAGCTGCTGAAACCTCCTTGTGCTCCCAGTTCTGACGAAAACGAGATGTAGGCAAAGGCAACTCCAGAGCAAGCCTGAGGAATAAGGAAGGAGGTGTGCTAGTCAGAACGGAGGTAACATTTGTATTTCTAACAATGCTGTAAGGTACCAGGAATCAGACGACAAACAACTGCTCTGACTTCTGTATCTGCAAATCTTGTTTAGAGTTCCTCCTAACTTTTGTTTTGCTCTCAGGACGCCTCCTTCAAATCACTGTCACCCCCTGCCTGGTTTTAGCTTTAACTGGCCTTTGTAGAACTGCAAAAGGAAAATCAGCATAGTTTAACCCAGTTTAATGGTTGAATAGTTTTATACTGAACTGGAACGTGAGGTAGAGATCACTTTGATTAGTATATTGTTTCAACAGGGGACAAATACAAATGTTTCTCCTGAGTCTAAGGATATTTTTAATACTGCTTTTTAGATGTTGTTTTATTTTGCTTGAAACTCAAAGTGCATTCTTCCCAGAATGTTTAAGCTCGCTCTTTTAATTTTTTTAAGGGTATCCTGTCACTTTTTAAATACAGTCTTTTCATGTTGCCAATGAATTGCTTTGATCTGCAGATGAGAACTGACGAGATGTAGCTTCCTCATTGCTGAACTCTGCCAAGAGTTTTGAGTGAGTCTGTGATCGAGCCTGTCAGAATCCTAAAATCAGGAAAATAAAATTCCTGACAAGACTTTCCAAAGCAATCTTTTTTAGAATCCTAAAATTGGGAAAATAAAATTCCTGGCAAGGCTTTCCAAAGCAATCTTTTCCCATTGTCTGTAAAGCAAAAAGCCCGGAACAAGACGTCTGTCTTTTAGTAGCATAAAAGTGAATGAAGAAAAAAGGAACACAGTGTGATTAACATGTTCTTTGTTTTATTTATGTAGTAATAGCTGTGAAAAAAAGTAATATTCCTTTTTCTCTGTACCATACCTTCATGTGTCAGGGGAGCTGGCAAGGAAGGAGCTCACAGCACAGATGGCTAGCAGGGAGTTACACAAGTTGCCTGTGAAGTGGGCTTAAAAATTTTGTCCTGAAGAGGACAATATTCAGCCATGCTGTAGGACTGATGGGAGGTTGGCTGGGTGGAAGGAGGTCTTCAGGCCACCCCTCTGCGCCAGGCAGGGCCAGCTCCGCGTCAGACCCGGCTGCTCAGGGCTTTCCTCCAGGAGGTCTTGAAACCTCCAAGGATGGGGATGGCACAGCCCCCCTCGGGAACCCATCCCTTGGCTCCTCTGCCTTTCGGGGGAAGATGTTTTTCTGAAAATCCAGTGCTTATGGGTGCCTCCCAGTGCCTAAGCTCAGGAAATACACATTCCCTTGGGAAGTGGGCTTTTTTTGTCCGTTCCTATCAAATGCCAGAGTGGCTGCTTGGAAGAGGTAGCCCAACATTATTCTCAAAACTACCATAGTCCTTTCAGATTCAGAGGAGCAATTCCTTTTAGTTAAACTGCTGCTTGAGTTCTACAGCATATTTAAGGGAAAAAGTAAATAAAACAGCATTCATGCCATAGGATCAGCATACTAATTTATGGCCAGATCTGAAGCCTTTTCCCAAGGCAAAATACAATTAAAGCCAGACAGAACTTGACCTGAGTGAGCACTTCAGCATTTGATCTGTGAATTTTACTTTTCTGCATTTTTATTATTTTATACAGTAGTAAAAATATTTGTCCTGCTGGTGATTTTACATTGTGCTGGATATTGGATTCCTTGTAGTAAAGGCCTAACCTCTTGAAACCTAATCTTATATAGCATGCTATCTAAAGAACTTAATTCTTATTGGGATAACAAGTTTAAAAATATATATTTTTTAAAGCACATCCATGACATTTTTGTTAACCTGGTTCTAACGGTGATCTAGCAGTAACAGTAAAGGATGAAAAGCAAAGAACAGGCTGAGATCTAATCTGACCCAACTCATTGATTCACTTCCTGACCTTGGGTAAGCCTTTTGACCTGCCTATGCCTCAGTCAACTCAGCTGGAAAATTGGGTAAAGAGCGGAGCCTGTTAGAAGACCATCTTCAATTTGAACAAAGATTTCCCGGAGACCCAAAAAAAGTGAGTGTAGTCATTTTGTACAGACATAATTGATTGCGGACTGCACAAGAATAACATCCTGAGCTGTGGGATACCATGGATGACATCTCATTCGTCGTGCGGTGGCTGGGTGGTCTCTGCATCCACCGAAGCCTGGCCACTTTTCATGTGTCCAGAGCTGTATTTTCACTCTCACAGCATTTGTCTGCCCTAGGTAGGAATGTGGCTCAAATATTGCACGAGTCTAAAAAGGTGCTGGAGAGTAATTACTATTCCTGTTCGGTTCAGAGTTACTGAGCTAAATTGTTGTCCCCTAGATTTATCACGACCTAAAGTGGCATCACATCCTACTGTATCAATAAAACATAAAAATGAAATCAGGTCTCTACCCAGGATTCCCATACCCGCCGCTTTCCAGCATGCCTTTGCTCTCCCAAGCCAGTTTTCGTGCCATCAGTCTGTAACCGGCGGTGCCTGTACTTGCCAAGATGAAGATTCAGGCTGCAATCCTAACATGAAGCCACGTGTGTATGCTCGAAGCAGGACCTGTTTGCTCCGCAGGGTGCCAGAGGTGTGCCTGCGATGGGGAGCGTGGGGTTGGCTTTGTTCAGATCCTGCCGTCCTTGTCCTCCACGGGAGCCGTCCATCCAGCCGCGCTGCTGCAGAGCCCCGCGGTGCCATCGGGAGAGGCTGGAGCCGCGCGGAGGCAAGCCAAGGGCATTTACACGGCGTGTGGGTAACCGCGCGGAATTGGCAGCGGGCGATCGGCCGCGTGCGCAGAGCTCCCCGCTCTCACGGATTTGGCACTGTTTGTCCTGGGCAAAGGCCAGCTTCTCTTGCTTCTGCCAGCATGTTTAAACTATCCTGGACTTACTAATCTATTCTCCATGACCCACGCTGGAAAAATGACCGTTTCCTTTTCCCAATTCCCACATCTGCTATTTGTTTTCCTCTCTTTGCCTTCCCGACATTTGGGAAGGAGTTCAGGAATGCAGAGCACTGTTCAAACCTAAGCTGACCTCAGATACTGAGGCATTTATCTGGCAACACTCGTAGGTAAATAGTTAGGGGGAAATGGGCATATTTCTTCACTTTCACATGCATGTTTCTAGACATTTTCAAATTAAATAAAAACCTCCATTTTGTTCTAAAATGTTAGCTAGCTGTATAGCCAGAGTAGGAGGAACGTAGTATTTCCAGTGGAAACCAGTAAATCCTGCTCTGCCAGTTAATTGGCTCTGTCATTATCCTTCCATGAAATATTCTAAATTTTAACATTAATATCAGGTGCAAACACCTAAAAAAAGGCACTTCTGCAGGTCCAAATGAAATTACTATGTGGGAATGACATTTATGCTGGAATAAAATCATCACTGTGCCTCATGTAACATAATATATCTATATATTTTGCATTAAGAAAAAATCCCAGACTCTACTCACTTTAACAGTGTGGGCACAGAAAAACAAAATGAAATTTCACTTGAAAATATTCAATTTTCTAAATGGAATATTCTGAAAGCATATGTTTCATTCAGAAGACCCAAATACCAAGGAAATCTGAAAAGCAGTAGGGACAAATAGAGTGCAGAAGGAAAATGCAGTCAACGTCTGCAGAACAACACAAAATATTGCAGTTTCGAGAGGGACTGGGTGACGTGCAGCGGGATGGCTTAACATTGACTTCATTTGGACCAAGAATTCACCTTTTTTTCCCCTTTTCTTATTATTTTTTTTTAAAGAAGACGGGTTGATAGACCTCCCTAAATGCATTTCACTGTGGTCCTTTTTCATCTGAATTAAGTGATTTTAAAATATTTTAGGTATCCCATGTGCATAAAGATATATATGCACCCTTGAAAAAAGAACAATAAAAACAATCACATCTTAGGAGAGCTAAACTTGTTAGGAAGGATTAAAGGGAGATTTAACCAACAGGGTTACTCTCCACAAAGATGCTTATATGCCTTTTTTTTTTTTTAACAACTCCACGGAAGTTTGGTGTCAAAATAGAAACTGGAGGCTAAAAATGCGATCTGGTTCTACTGCTAGATATTCCTCTGGGCTTACAAGACTAAGCAGAAATCCAGGAACTACTCACAAATATTTGGTGGGGTTTATATCAAGAGTCTAAAATAGATGCGTACTTATGGAATTAAGGGGAAAGGAATTTTAAGAGAGCTGATTAAACTCACTACGAAGCTGCTTTTTAGATTAATGACCAAGAATGAGGAGCTGAATTTTTCTGACTTTTGATACACGTGTTCCTACTAGTAATGAGAATTTGATGCTAGGAATTAGCTGCATAGCAATGAGTGTGAGCAAAGGTGTTGAGGTTTGCATGCAGCGTACTTAGGTATGTGCTGGCCAGTGACAGATGAAGCTTCCTACCCTGTCGTCTTCTCTGAGGTGGCATGTTGGCGTGTGCGTCATCAGAAGTCCTCAAACAATTCTGAAAACTTTTGGTGACTCATATATAATCTGCTATTATCACTCTTGTGTTCCTTTTGCTTTTACTTCTGGCCAGATTTCCTTTCACCATCAAGTACTTTTGTTCAAGATTATTTTCCCCTAGATATATTAGGTTGCTTTTTTTCAAGTTAAATATCATTTGTCACCGTTCAGTAAGGCACTGCACATTCTGCTTTGAAATACCCTCTGATCGCTGAGGCCATCAACTCCAGCTATCGTAGACACAGAAGTCAGAGATGAAAAGTGCTATTAGGTCATCCAGCCCATCTCCCTGCCAGCGCTCCTTGGATGGAGCTGGCTCTCGCTCTGGTGACCAAAGGGAGCCACGGTGGTATCTTTGGGCAGCTGTCTCTGGATCCAAGCTCGGTGTTTGCGCTCACAGGCTGATAAGGTTCTCTTTCAAGTCCATGAGCCATCAGAAAAGGAAAACCCAACGCGCTGGTGGAATGACTCCACCATTGTTACTGGACGACCCTGCACAGTTTCAAAAGATACTGCGTGTCTGTGCATCAAAGAGCTGTGACTGCGACAACAGAGTCATGGCTCATGCCCTCCGTGTGGAGTCCTTAGTCTGTCTGTTTTCAGCAAAGCACCACGTGAACACAGGAGTGTTTGAAATGCAGAATACATTTTTGGCACAGTGCTTAAATATGGAACCGTTTCGTGCAGAATGAAAGGCAGAAATGTAGTTGTAAAGTGATCAAAAATCCCTACTTTTGGTAGAAAATTAATACAAATAGCCAAACTAAGGGGATTATCCTTTTCTCACTGAAGCTGGCGGCAAAGCTCCCTTGGACTTCAATCGGTATGAATTACAGGTGAAGAGAAAAACTGGGTTATTTGTAATTGTAATTGACGTAGTTTGCAGTGACAAAGTTGCTGCATGGAGGGAAGGTATGCATCCTAATTGTCTTCAATTTCTTGCTGTTGCTAGATTTAACTGTGACTACCCAGCGGTCTGTAATATTTTTTTTCCCCTGCTGGGACACTTTGCTGTGCATGTTAACAGCACCACAATTGCAGTAGGGACAGTCCTGGCTGATGTTCAATTAGATTAAAATCAGTGATATTTTTTTTTTTTTTAAGTGCTTTTGTTGCTCTTTTTGACATGTGAGTGGGTTTTTGTTTCTTTGAAAATATGGCATGAGATCCATCACAGTAAGTGTCCCTTATAAGCTGGAACAAAGGGGATATAGAGAAAGCAGGTAAGTCCTTTAGTGTAACTCCAATTAAAAAAGAGAACGAAGAAAAAAAATTAAGTGCTTTAGTCTCCTTTCTGTGTTTAGGTGAAACCTTCAGGCTGACTGTCTTTCACTTTACCAACTAATTGAGGAGAGAATGGTAGCATAAAAGCATGTTTTGTTAGAGTTAGAAAAGTAATTAATTGATCATATGTTGTTTCTTTAGCAATTATGCGATATTCCCCTGCTAATCTGTTCAAAATTTTTGTGTCAGTATAAACAAGCAACGTCTCTGCTGTTTTCAAAAGTAGATAAATGAGGTCCTTCTCTCCTTCTCTTGGGGACCTGCGGCTCATTTTGACCAAGGCTTTCTAGGAGCGTTTGCCATTTCAGGGATGCTGAATAACTCTGCAGACAGGAGACTTTTCCATAATTAAACTCTGTGCAAAATAAAGGGAGATCTTCATCACACTCTTTGTATTCATATAAAATCTGTTGCCATGGGAGCTAGCATTGAATAGCAAGGTAGGCAAAATCAGTAATGTTACATTACGTTTGCCCTGTAGCCACTGGAGGGTCCCTTAAAATAAAGTCGCCTTTTATCTTTGCTTTCTGAATAAACATAAAACTAGATTTTTAGTGCAAAATCCTGATTTCAAGGTTATTGATGCCAGACTAAATTAATACAGTCTGTGCGATAGCATACAAAATCCCTGGCAAAGCCAGGGATACTCCTGTCTTTTGAAAGCTTGACATTTGTTTTTCATAATGAACTTAAAGGTCACCAGCTACAGATGAATCAGGATACCTGCTTGAGTTTACATTTACATGCATTTTATTTTATTCCCATGTGCACTTTTTATGAGATCCATCACTGGAATAAAACTGTAGCGCGCTCTTATTATCCAGGTTTGATAGTCTAGAAGAGTTATCAACCTGCTGCCTTTAAGAACAGATGAGTTGTCTTCAGCTCATCGCAGTGCCGCTGCAATTCAGTGTGGCGTGGTTCAAGAAATGTCTGTTTTCTTTACTGCTTGACCTGAGCACCGCCGCTGATTTCAGCTGTAAATATAATGTTAAAAAGTGCCTCTATGTTACTAATCTGTAATTCTCTGTGTTTGGTCATCCCGCTCAATCCCTGAAATGATAGCAATGTTGCGCCGTCAAAGTTAGTGAAAAATGGTTTGTGTGTATTGATGCTTGTTTAATTCTCATTTTATTTCTACAGATGAAGATGCAATTAATCAAAACACAGGTTTCGGAAGTTCCGGGGATTCGAAATGCCTCATTCAGACTTACAATGAATGTGTCCCATGTCTTCTGCATGTGAATTTTTGTTTTTGTTCAGACTAGCAAGTGACCTGTATTGCTGCACGGATTTTTTGAAACCAAATAACATTTTATATTTTTACCAAAATACCTGTGGAGCTGACAGAGCATGATGCATTCATTTTCCTTGATTTTGTAGTGAGGGAAAAGGCTAGCATGAATAATTCAAAAATAATGCTGAGACTGTTAAGATTTAGTACTGGAGAGGTCATCACAGTTGGGAGAATGAGCTAGGAGACTATTACTATTCCACGATCTTTGAATCTCAAGGTGACATCATTATTATTTCTCTATATCTATAATGTGGTGCTGCAACCAACTTATTGCAGTGTTTCTCATGTAGGGTAGAAAGATCAATTACATACAGACCTCAAAATGTGAACTATAAGCATAGTGTCCAATAAAACTGTCATTAACAGTCACCACAATTTTAACTGTATGCTTCCAGGTCAAGCTGTTTTAAAAATGATAACTGACATTGAAAGGTTGAATAAAGAGCACCCGTTCCAAAGGGAACAGTTCTTTAACCAAATAAGTTTTTATTAACAAACTGGCTAATTCCGTTCTTCAGTTTACAAAAGCGTTTGGCATTTATCTCATTGTTTCTGGCACGCACATTCACAGACAACCCTGGAAAAAAAAATTCCTAAGTTTTCTACATGATCAGCATCAGCTGTAGTATTGGTGAATGCAGATAAAGCATCCCTGTGCAATTTGATTTAATTTATTCCTGTCTTCAACGAGAAACTGAAAGATATTACCCAAATGGAAGTTCTATTACAGTAGCGCTTACTGCATTACTTTAACTATTACCTCACGTCTCCGTGTGCCGTTAACTCACCAGCGAGCCCGTGAAAGCGTGCATTATCCAAAATAAACAAGTCACTTGCAAATATTCAGAAGTAATGTATGCCAGGAAACAGCCGTTAGGACTTCAGAGGCGTCTCTCCATTGGGTGAGCGCTGCCTTGTGTGTTTAATTAAACATCCATTTCCCTTGGAGAATATTCCTCAAGACTGTAACTCTTCCAATAAACACTTTTCCTACTTGTTTTGGGTTTTTTTTTTTGTAATTTTCACATGAGTTTGAAAGATAAATAAGGCAGCTTTCATAAGGAAGTTACAGAGAAAAAAGGGTTGGTAAGCCACCTGTTCTGAACACCAGGATGTTTTGATTCAAGTAGCGCTCAAACGCTTGTAAAAAATATGCTGCGACTCTTTGAGACAATTATTTCCTCTTCTCTTTTTTGAAGGAACTAGCCGCTTTCCTCCTCTCTTAGTTCTTTCCCATTTTTCCTACGGGATTTAGGCTTACAGCATTGTGAAAGCTCCTTGCTCCCGGACACCCCAGCAGTGAAGGTGGTCCAGGGCGAGGAGCGCGCCAGGTCTCTGCGTCCCTGGCTAGGAGCTCCCCGAGACCCTGCCCTTCTCACCCAGTGCCTCTCTCCCTCATCTTGCCTCTTTTTTTTCTCTCTTGGCCACTTTAGCAGCCTGAGAGCTGTGATCCACAGCCAGGCACACACATAACTTCTTACTATTCCTAGGGCAATTCCAGCAGCCTGCCCCATGGTGGTTATCCCAGGACATCTGCACCAATGGGTCTTGGATAGCCAACGAATCCTTCACATTTAGGGTCTAAAGGGGCTTGTGGGTGACTTTATTTTTCTGAATTCTGATTTACATTCCCTTGCTTCTCTGAATTAGACATTTTTACAGTAAGATATAAAAGTATTGATATGAAGTAAACATATACAACGAGCAAATAGACAAAAATACGTAAAAAAATTAATATCCTTTGTTGTTTTACTTTCAAGGCTTTCTGGTGTACACAGCTGGAGAGAGAGGGCACTGTGGCAGGACCATGGGCTCCAGACCTGCTGAACCAAAAGATTAAGAGGAGATTGGTCAGAGGAATCAAAATTATATAGGCTGGTAGAAATGTGATCCTGCGGCAGGAAAAATAAAACAACTGTGAAACAATGTCTCTCCAATGACTACAGGAAAATATAAAAGTGAGTAATGCAGTGGCTTCCTAGGTATATAGCTTTTTTCCTGTTCAACCAAACATTTATTTTAATTTTTAGCATTTGGAGGAAAGCCACATGACTTAAGCTCCAGTTCACCCTCATTATGCAACCTGAACTGCCATAATGTTTTTGTCAGCCTGTTGCGCACCACGGCGTTCACCCTCTGCAGTAAGTGTGGTCCAGAGGCAGCCGTGATTAACCAGCTGGGTTAGCGCTGCTTGGCCTAACGTGCTACCCTGACGTTCACTTTGGGACTGTCAGAAGATCTGAGCATCATCACTAACGCTGGCTGTCTTCTTGTTGGACACCTAAGAATTGGAGATCAGAGAAAGAAACAGATTTTATGGCAAAAGTATCGAGGACCCTGGAGACTTATGCTTACTTCTGTTTTTATCACAGACTTTCTTGTTTTGGGGGCACGACATGATGGCAGCTACATTTACTGTTAGATTTATGTTCAGGTACTGTAGTGGTGGAGCTACAAAATTAGTTGTATGAACCCAATAGCCAGCAGCGGTAGCAAGGACAGTCTTACAACTGAACACAGTATAGGCAGTCGGCAGGTCAGGGGTCCATTCCAATGGTTAATCTGCTCTAGTGTTTCCAAACCTATTATTGCTCTAATTTGTGTTTTAAGGAGCCTGGGAAAAAGTTTGGCTGCCAGTTACGCCTTTTAGATGACCTGAGGATTTCATTTGGAGCGTATGTGCGCTGTGCATGGTGCTGTATCTTACTTGGAAAGGCAATCTGGCTATAGGTGATCTTGCTTGCAATTTAAAAAGCATAATCATAATTTAATAATAATGAAATATTGTTGACAACAATGGTGCTTTTGCAGAACCGAGTATGGAGGAAATCATCTTTCTGCCAACAAGCCTGGATTTCATAATGTGTTTTTAAACAACACTGCAGTCCTTTTGGAAGGGGAAAGGCAATGGTGCCCTAGCCCCCAAAACAACTGCAAAAAACCACTAAAGCAAACATTCTGAATGGATTCTTTGTCATCACTGTCCAATATAGAAATTCCATCAATTAATACTGGATTTTGTAAAAAGTTTTGAGAAACTACAATCATGAGAAAAAAAACCCTTTAGCATGTTCAGTTAGTTTTCACATGTAAAGCATTCTGTGGCCAGTGCCCGGTGAAGGATGTCATCCTGTTATTCAGCGAGGAGAGAAGAAAGAAGTGTTAAAAAAAAGCTAAAGAGAGTCATTAAACCTGTTTATCATTAAATAGAATGTACAAGCTTGTTCATAACGCAGGAATGCAAAGTATACCGTTCAAGGAAATGTAAACGTAACTGCAACTATTTCATTTCATGTGAGGTTTATGTTAGCTCTCCTATTAAATTTAATGGGTTGCCTCATGAGAAGCAGCTCATTAATATGAATATGAAGAGCATGTTTCAACCTGCAAACTAACACAAAGATATGTGATGTTTATTTTCCTTTGGTGTAGATCTTTGCTTTTTAAAAATGTGAACTAATGCAGTAGAAATAGCTGGAGTCTGGGGATAAAACACTGAAGTGGGAATCAGGAGGCCACGTTTCTCATTCCACTCACTGTCGTATGCTGCCGATGTGAACCTGAGTAAATCAATTAACTGCTGTTTACTTTGGTTACTGAATCGGGTTAAATCAACGAACATTGTAATACTTTACTTCTTGTGAGGCTAAATAATTATAATTAATTATAGTGGTTTAGATGAACATCACGGACTGCCTGGAGTGATGGGCAGTGCTGGAGTGGTGGTCCAGGGTTTGGATTTGGGAAGGTGGGCAGCTGCCTTGCTGTGCCAGGGGTTACCTTGCAGCTGGGCTGATGGAAACACGTCACCCAACCGGTGTGGTTGTATTGGTTATGACTGCAGAGCTAGGACGGCCACAGCCATTGCGTTCTGCAATGTGTCTGCCCGCAGGGGGGAGAAAAAGGGACATCCTCAGGACCTTGCTCCCTTCAGGGCAATGGGAAACAGAGACTTTCCCATGGGTGAGGCATTTGTATGGCTTAGATTGCTGCTTGGTTTACTTGCAGTAAGTTGCTACATGAAGTAAGAAGCCAAATGAGCAAAACTCCTTAAAAATGAAACTGAAGAATTCGACAGCAAACAGCCAGAAAGGACCATATTTATGGCCCTCAAAGGAACATTAACTTGCCCACATTTATGGAATTAGGGTTAATATTCCAGAAGACAGAGTCCCTTTTGTGGTTTCACTCTGGCCGCAATACTAACACTCACCTGTGAATTGTAGGCATTCTTTGAAGGACCAGTACCTCCAGGAACTTGAATTTTGTTTGTTTGGGTTTTTCTTGTCACTTATTCATTAGCAGAATTTCCTTACGATCATTTAAATAAATAAGTAAGTAAGTAAGTAAATAAATAAATAAATAAATAAAGTTCATAAATAGGTATAGGGATTTTCTTAAAACCTTCTGGTGATGTTGATATCTGAGTTTTTTTGAAGCATGGGAGGTTTCACATAAAACCGTTAAAATAAATGTTATAACTGAAAACTGCCAGAAATTCAGGCCTTCATCTTGCAGTGGGAGATGATCAATTATATTATGACACTCCTGTAATGCATCACTTAATTCAGTAGCCCAGGCAGGTTCCTCCTACATGAGCCCTCCAAGGTGAGTGTTCACCCCCCGAGCCGTCCCTCGCTGTAGCCCGAGGAAGCTCAGCTGCTGGTACCACACGTGTGCGGCTGCCTGATGCCATTGAGGTCTGCCCGTGTGCTGGAGGACACATAACAGGCAGCCTGATGGAAAAAAACCAAACACAACAACCCCACCCACAAAAAAATGTGATTTTTTAAAATTTATTTTAAAGTTACCATTTCATTGTAATCACAAAAAAATCAAAGGATGATATTTGTTTGTTGTAGAGGAATGAAGGCAGGTTAATTAACATTGATAATATACAGCTGTGGGCTGGCTTCAGGGGCGGCGGGTTGGCTGATGTGGATCAGGTGCAGCTGTGGCTGGTTCTGCTGAGTAATTAAATAGCCCTAAGGGGGATGGAAGGGGAGCAGTGGGTGAAGAGGGGCCTGGAAGAAGCAGAGGGAGGAGAGACAAGGAGAAGGATGCAGCAGAGGTAAGAAGCAGGGTGGACTGGCATGAAGAGTGTGAAGAAAGAGCATGAACAGTAGATGAACTGTTGAAATACCTTGTGGGGGATTGGTGGCTGTGCCAGGACAAGGTATGCTAACTGCTTATTGAAGCCAACCTGGTATGGGATGGTAAAAGCCTTCTTGCAGCTGGCTAGTTTTGATAGTGCTGTGGCAGTTTGTGTAAAACCATCATTGGCAAAACATTTTTGATCATTCTTTCTAGAATTGCTTGCATTAGGTTTTTTTTTTGTTTTGTTTTGTTTTTTTTTTGCTGGCCTTACACTTCATGACCTGGGTCTGCTCTTGAGTCTCCTGCAATGGGAACTGCACTCAGTACTGGGAATCCCAGAGAATTGATTCAGCTGATCACTGGCCAAGGATTTCAGTTTTTCTTGTTCCTGTGAAGGGCCTGCCACCCTAGTGGGAGCCGCAGAGGTCTGTGATGGATTCATTCTCACCCCTGCTTCAAGCCCAGCGTGGTGCTGAGCTGCTGGGGAGGAGCTCCAGGCACAAACCATGACCCACAAATGCACATCAGCTGCGGTTCCTTGGGAGATGCTGGTTTCCACAGGGAGGGAAGGCTACTGTGCTAGTTTAACACCAGAGGCAATGGATCTGTGTAATCACAAATAGTCAGGAGCCATCGTTGCACCTATTTTATTGCCTTCTCTGTACTTACCGATGGTTGGAGCATCTGGGGGTGGAGTAACTGCCGTGCTCTCCTCGGCATGCCTGGAGCATTGTGTCCAAAGGACCATTGGTTAAAATGTCTTGCCTTGTTGTGTGGTAGCATTGGGATAGATCTCAATAAAGGCCAAAATTGAAAAACTTGATAATAAAAATAATTACAGGGTCCAAGTCCATAAAACTTCTAATAATAATTAAAAGTTTTGGAGGAAACTCATAAAACTTACTTAGGAAGACTAGCTAGACCTGCACTCTGATCCTGGACTTGTACAAGAAAGTGTTAAGCATTTTTTTGTTTGTTATGTTTTTGTTCCATTGCGCATACTCAGGAGACCCCTTTATTTCAAATTTAAAATAGTCTATGAAAATCTGTATTGACGTAATAGCTTATTAGGCTACAAGCAAAATATTCCCAGAACTAATTTTTAATTAATATAGTTCACTGAAAACTTATAAAAGATTCATACATAATATGATAAAAGAAATAAACATCTTCAATACCATGTTAAGTTTCTTTTCTTTGTAAAACATTGTGTTTTTTCTTCTCTGCTACCAGCGCGATGAAACCTACTCTTACAGAACTGACTTGTGCTTGTCATTGGTGGCTCTGTCAGATGTGATATTTTTCTGATACATAAAATGTTGGTTATTAATTCAAATTCTGTCACCTTTCCTCACTTTGAATTATGCCTTTCTCAAACAGCTCTGTATCTTTAATCCAGACTTCTCTTGGAGTTTGTCACTGTCCCTCCACCAGACAGCTCCAGAGCTGATGGAGGCCGCTGGAAATCAACTCGCTGACCTACGTGAGTTTTGAGTCAGCCGCAAGGTAATTAAAAGTGGTGTGATGTGACTAGAATCTTCTCTGTGCAGTCACATCAAAGGGGGCTATTGAGTCCAAGCTTGCTGCAGTGAGGACGTTGCCAGTGCCAGAGATGTCTTTGGCCACGCTGCTGGGCAAGGAGGGCGCGTGCTGCTGGGCAGGCAGGCCTCGCCGGGAGCGCCTGGCACGGGGCGCCCTGCTGGCGGTGAGGCGTTGGTCCCGCCGGCACGGCCTGACCCCTGGATCCTTACAACCAGGGCTCTTCTCAGAAGGCACAGGGAGAGATCCTCTGAGAAATGTCGGGCTCTGTCTTGAGCCTTTCCAGCCAGGATGACCTTCTGTGACCTGCTTGGCACAGCACACTTGAATTTTGCCCTAAGAAAAGCAGCTGTTGGATGGCTGGTATAAGGCATCGGATGTGGTGCTGCTCTGACAATCCCTTCCCTCCTCGCTCTCTTCCCTCCCCCAAAGTCCTCTCCAGACATAAATCATGTGTTTTATTTTATGTTGCATTCTCTTTATTTTAGACTGTACACAATTCCTATTTGCATCAGAGGTTTCCACTGTAGAATTTCATGCAAAACTTGATCTAGGAAAGTTGGATAATAAAAACCAGGGGGTTTTGGTCGTGGCTCAGGCGGGCCGGGGCCGGCTGGGTGTGACTGCCTGCAGCTGAGCATTCAGTAATAGGGTGGAGGCTTTGCTACTTTATCCTTCCTTGTTTTGGCAAGGACAGAAGAAGAATTAAACTGGAAGGCTGACAACCTGAATTCGTTTCCTGCACCGTTATTCCTGGTAGCTGCCGTACTCTCTGCAACAGCCCCAAACAAAGGCTGTGTCACGTTTCTCCTAAAGTGTTGACAATTAAACATGCTGATTTTTAAGCAGCTATAATTAAATTTCATTGCTTTTGCTCAAGGAAAAGATGTTCACATTCCTACCGAAGCTATACTTTTTAACTTCAGCAGCATGAGAAGCACTGGTCTGAGGGATGCTGCTGGGGGTCAGCGGGGTACGTGGAGGCTGAGCAGCCGCTGCCTGTGCTGCTGGTGGGCAGGGGAAGGAAGAGAGGCACGGAGGGGGCTTGTCTTCCTGTAAGTGTTTGCAGAAAGATGAAGTGAAGACTGAATTACCCCAACAGCAAACTGAAAGGCCTCTTGACCCACAGAGGCATCCCCAGGTACCAGAGTACCCTCCCATACGTGATTAAGAAATGCTGCCATGCTATTGCTGAAATCACTAAATTCCGTGTCTGAGAAACTGAGTGTTTCACTGGAGAAGATTGGATTAGTTAAAAACTTCCTGGTGGGCACTTGTAAATGGGTGCTTAAAATATACATCTACCATAGACCTGTACTAGGGCCTTGTTTCTTATGTCAACAGCGTACCCACAAGAGTGATAGTACTGGCCATCTCTTGGAAGATCTTTCCTAATTAATCCAAATTAGTATAAGTCTAAGTCAGGATAACACTATATATTTAATAGGATTTAGTCCTGTGAATTCTTGATATCCATAGCTCCTATGTAGCTTTAATATACTCAGCATTTTTCAGGATTAGGTCTTAAGGGCTTGATCCAAAACCATTTAAAATCAATAGGTGTTTTACTTTGACTTCAGTGGGCTTTGGTTCAGCCTCTAAATATCAGTCAATACTTTCTGATCTGAGTACAAAAAGTATTTTGAAATCATATTTGCAAAACTCTCATTACTTTACACTGCATAACTTCTTGAACTCTATGTAGACTTGAATAGGGAAATATTAACCAAAACAATAATGGTATTATTAGTTGAAGTTTTAGCCTTTAAATTCAATAAAAAGTACTACTGGGTATTCTTTAATGTTACAGAAGAAGAATGATTAATTTAAGGTTCAGGTGCAAGGCAAGGTCAGGAAAGAATTGTTACTGTATACAGTGAGCATTTCAAGATGAATTTGTAGTTTGAAGTATCATTTTATGATGCATTTTCTGTTTTGTTATCAGGGGAAGTATGATGGGTGACATACGAGTGATCACAGTGTTTTGGTGCAATGTTCTGTGATGGGCTTTTCATAAAAATTAGCTGACAATGTCATGAGTATACAAGTAAATTTATAGCTTTCATACTGGACTGCCATTCCCAGAGCTATTTCCAATCACTTGGGCTTTTTATTAAGTTTATTGTTCTTTTATTGTTCAGTGGAGTGTAAGCAGCGAGATTACAAATAAATGTAAGTTGCAGTGGGTATGAAGTCAAGCTTGCAGAATTAGGGAAGATGCAAGCGGAGGAGAGCAGAAATTAATTTGAATCATTGGTGATATGAGAGACCACGTCCTGACATTTCTTGTCAAACGTGCATACTGTATGCAGCGTTGGAGGCTGAACATTCCACTCCTGCCAAAGTCACGGCAAAAAAAGCCTGAAAGCTAAGTGTCAGTTGTGCTTTTGACGTACTGGCCATGCTTTTCCCTTTCTTGCTTATTTTTGTTGCCTGGCTCACTCCGTTCTATCTTTTTTCATCTTACTCCAGCACTTGTGGTGTAACAGGACCAACAAGTGAAGGGCAATGAAGTTTCTCATTTTAGTATCATTCTCATAATATCTCCAGCATGAAACCTTCAGCATTTATTTCCCTCTACTTTTTCTCCCCTCAAAGAGTGAATACTTTATCATTTTGGTTAATATCCTGACCAGCAGAGCAGAAAATCAGACTCATAGCTTTTAATGACACATTTTCAACTGCAAGTTAGTCAAAAAAAATCATTTTTATGTGGTTCTTCAATACTTATACAGACTTCTAGAAACATAATTAAAATTTGTGTTCCTTCTTTGTTATTACTGCTGTGGACTCCATTTAAACTGGATGCTGTTTGTCTGGGCAATCAGACAATAGCTGGAATCCAAAAGCAAATCGATTTGCTGTGTGGCTTGTGCTATTACTTAAGTTATAAATAAAATGATTTTTCCCAGATGGCTCCCTGATGGCCCTGCACTCTTCCTGGTACCAGCTACAGCTTTTCATCCCTGCTGCAACTCCCTTGTGTATTGCACTGGCCACTTGCACCTCCATCCTTTCTCCGGTGCTGCGCTCGCTCACCCAAGTCTTTCCCAAACGGCCAAAAGCTTTGGCTGGAGTGGAGCTGGGCAAGGTCGGGAGGAGATTTACCAGGGGCCCAGGGTGGCCATAGGACTCCTTTTAGGGCCAGCCTGTGCCAGAGATCTGCAGAAGCCACTCTCCTGGCTTAGCTGTGGTGTTGCAGCTTTGGGGGACTAGCATCAAACTCTAGTGAAATGGCGTTTTAGTTGAGATGGGAATGATGCCTGAGGTTTTCCGCCCCAGCACGAGGGCAGTGCCGGGTTTTCCCCTTTCTCAGTGCCAGCTGAAGGTCCCTGTGTTGGGAGATGCTCAGCTGGGGGGCCAGGACCCTGCTGCTGGGTCTGCTGCTCCAGCCCTTATCCTTGCCTGCGTTGGTCTTATGAGTAAACCTCTTGAATCTGATGGGATCATGCGCTGGTGAAGGATCAAGTGACTTTTGAGGTGACAAGCTGGTCTCCTAATATATTTTTCTAGTGCAAACATGTTGAAACAGAAAGGCTAACTTTTCTCAAGGTTGTATGTTTACTTCATAGGCAAGTTTTTCTTTCAAAAAAATGTGGGCAGGGCACCATTGGAAGCTATAAATATACATCTGAGAGGACACTACATACACTTACCCAGGCTTTGTTTTCATCTTGCCTTTTCAAGATGACTAAAATTGTTAATCTTACATGTTATATTTTTGTGTTTTGATTTGTTGGTTTGGTTTTTTTCTTTTTAGAAAACTGGGAAGATGTAAACAGTAATCACACAGCATTTGTAATAGAAGGAAAACAATTATGATGAAAACAAGTATATTGGAAAATTGTGAGACTAAAAATAAATATTTTGTCCATGAACACAAAAGAACTATATTGAGAATTACAGGCAAAAAAAATCAATAAAAAGTAGTATATAATAGCTATAGAGTTCAAACAAAGTGCATTCATTCCCTAGTCCCTAGGAGTACCCCTGATATATACGTGCAAAACTTAATGAAAATCAGACCTTGTTGTGTCATCAAAAATAGCAAAGGAGTTGGCTGAGTTTTCCCCTACGTTTTGGCTAGTCATTGCTCCATAAATATAGCACCTATTTAAAGGACCAAGCCTTGTTCCTATTAAAATCAGTTGCAAACCTCAGACAAACTTTGGCACAGGTCTGGGGGCCCTGGTACTTGCTGTGAGCGCGGTGGGGTGCTCAGCGGGGAGCTGAGCATCTCCCTCGTGGGGCTGTGCGTTTGCTCTGGGATGACCCAGGTGGTTGGACATGGGGACAACCCCTCGCTCCTGGCTAATATGATCCCAGAGAATAAAATTAATGGCTTGTGTCTCCTTGGTTGGTTGGCTTGCAACCATGGCTGCAGTTCTCATTTCTATGTGTGTTCACACGAGCTCAGTGTATCTAGTAACGATAAGTCTATGGTTAGATTTAGGATGCGGAGACTTTTTGCGCTTATTTTTTGGTTTTAAATGCAGGAGAATGGTCCGTTGTAATTCCATACAACGCTGGGCAATGCACATGTACTTACCTCCTGAGTCAGGATGTGAGGGGAAAACGTGGTGCGTGTTCCTGTGCAAAGCTCCGGGCAGCAGCCGGGGCAGGATGGTCCCCACCAATGCAGCCTGCACAGCACCCACTGCCCCACCCTGTGCTGCCTGGGGCAGGCGGGCAGGGACCGAGCCCCAGCTGCGTGGTTCTGTGGGTCCTTCATGAAGCCTGGCCTCCTCGAGCTCATTCAGAAATGGGAAATTATCTGAAGTCAGTGGAGGACCTGCAGAGTTTTACTAAAAAGCTGCCTTGTGACTTGCTGCAGAAAGAGTAACTCCATGCCTCAGTTATCCAGGAAATACTTGATTTATAGGATTCTACTTGCAGGATAACACCTCTGTTTTAGTTTTTTTTCCTTTATATTATGCGATCACAAAGTATTTTGTAAGCATCTAAAACACTTTTTCTTCACATAGTGGTTTCATCAACCCTTTTTCTATCTTCCCACTGACACTGAATGACCCTCAACCTTACAATCTAACAATTTTTAATAAAGTCAAAGAAAATATAATACTGAGAACATTCCTAACCTATTAAGTTTAAGCTGTGAGACCCCAAACTGAGGCCAGCTGAAGACAATGAGAGCCTTTCTGTTTGTTTCCATGGGTTTCATAAACTTTGTTTGTGAAGGAGGCCCATCAGGAACAATGCAATTAGGAATCCATCCATCTGAGCCTCTGCTTTGCTTCACTTAAAAAAAACAAAACAAAACCAAAATATTTTTATTTTGCTCATTGAAAGAATACGGGAAAGGATGAGAATAGAGACATCCATTCTGGCTCTGAGCCAACCCAGTTTGGCCAAGAGGCAAGTTTCCTATAATTTAAAGATATGCTACAAAAAAGAAAACCCATTGTTGTTCCAGCCTTTGCAACTAAAAAAAAAACACCAAACCAAAACAGAATAGGCAGCAAGCTATAATAATTTAAATTAGTTTAAAAAATAATTCTTAGAACTTTCTTTCCCAGTAGACAGGCTCCTCGCTGCAGTTAGTCATTATGCACCCAGCCCCGATACAATGGCTGGCTTTAGGGCAGCAAACTTAAAATGCAGTTTTGCAACTCCTCAGATGAGTAAACTTTACTTATGTCCCACTCACATGAGTAAGGCATACTTAAGTAAGAAATGGTTGAAGGGTCTGGCGGGCTGACAGCAGTGGAGGAATGAATTGAGCAATGGCTTTTAAAACTGACTGTCAGCATCTCTATAAACTTTGCATGTATTTCTGCCACAGAGATTTTAGGCACGGGCACTGCAATGACCCTGGGCTTAGTAGGCAACAAATCAGTACCTTTCATTTTGTTCAAACAGGTTCCTTCAAAAAATAGCTGCAATAACTATATCAACATATATTTAAAATTTATCAAGTTTGAAGAGGCAAAATGTGAACATGGTTGTGGATCATGGGGTTGGTGAGGAGAAAGGCAGCCTTGCTAAATGCACCTAGTATTTGAAAGCTTGAATTATCAAGCTTCAGGATATTAGTTTAAACTTGCGAAGCTGATAGTTGGATTAGCGAGTCTTTTATATATGTTAGATCTTCCCGAGTGCACTTTTCAGCTTCTGGTAATATTTAGAAATAAACAGCACGTATATGTATTTTCACCTTTCTGGAGTCTTTTATGGGAATTAGTGAGGCTGAATCTCAGGAGACAGCTTTATTTTGTTAACTCACTAACACATTTTGTTTCATGTTGAGTCTTTGGGAGCTCTAATATGTTTTGGGTGGGTAATGTTTCCATACATTACTGCTCCATTCATAATCCATTACTTGGATAATTCCTCATTGTGAGACCTGGAGAAATTATGGTATTCACAAGCATTTTTTGAATATTTATATAATGTCATAGCAGGGCTTAGGATATCAGTTGGCTGGAGACAAAGGCAAGATCCTCAGTTATTCTCATACTTAAGTGCCAGTTTGATTCCTTAGCAGAAATGTAAATTGCAACATTGGAAGGCAAAGACTTATTGAACAAGAGGATTACATTGTAAAGTAGTTATTTCAACAGCTGTTGCCCATAAGAGGGGATCTGAATTTTGCAGGAACGTAATTTTCCTGGACAGAACTCTTTGATGAAGTTAAGAATATCAACACAATTAAAAAGACAAACATCCACCAATTTCTGTGTGCTGTGCAGAGCATGAGATGTCCTCATGCAGTCCCTGAGCTGAAAGCTGCTCCCATACAGAGCAGGAGATAATAGTTTGGTGTTTTTAAGGGGAGCTCATGTTGAGCAGCAGTCTGGCCTCTTCAAAAGATGCAGGCTCAAGTGGTCCAGATATAACATTGCTGGAATTTTTCCTTGTGCTGTTATCCATGTCGCTCCCAGCGTTCCTACTGCTGTTTCTGGCCAGCAAAGTTAATCTTTGCTCCTACTAAAAGGCTTTATTTTCTGGCACAAAAGGCTGCTGCCTTCCATCCCCTGAGGATATCCAAGTGTCACTGGCACATGAATGGCTCCTCGGGTGGATGCTGGGATTATTCCATAGGAAAGGTTAACGGCCATAATTTTGGACTTGGCCACTTCCATCTGATAATATAAATTATGTTTGCAGAGGTGAAAAAACACTATTCGTTTAACTTCTCAGCAGTGGAAGGCGTAAAACAGACCAGGTAAGTGGCTTGCCACAGATCACACGAAGAACCAGACTCAGAATTCAGAATAAATATTAATCCAATTTCCAGTTTCTAGGTAGTAGGTATTTTTTCCTGTCTCCTTCCTTTGTAGCAGGAGTTATATTGTGACAGTTACTAACGGATTGCAATCATCATGGTTCTTATAACAGTGCGCAGTATAACCATGCGGTATAACAACAAGGCTTCAGTAAATAATCCATTTTGGCAAGCTGACATTCAGGAGAAGTTTATTATATGTAAATAACATTTGATTTAGTTCTGAATCACTTTCAGAGACTCCTCCTGGTTCTGGGACCCGTTGCATGGGAAGGGAATATTGGAAGGGGGAGAGAACGTGGGAACTGCCCAGTCTGTTGCACAAATACACAGCTGAAACATGATACAAATGGCAATGTGACATTTGAAAATTCAACAACAGGAATATTGTTTTCCCTCTGTAAGTTTTGCTCGATTCACAGGTAAAAGGAGTCTCCCCATACGACTAGGAAACAGTAACTAATCCCTTGGAGCAATTGAAGATTGCATTGGAGAGGCACAGACTTGGCCATGGCCTTGTCCCCACAAGAAAGGTGCCATCCTACGTCTGGGCGTTCCCTGCGGTGGGCTGGTCCTCTGTCGTAAACCATGGACTGAAATTCTCCGGCATCCAAATGGAAACGTGGGGTGAAGGTTGTGGGTGGTCAGGATGCTGGAGTCCACGTCACACAGAAATGAAGGACTCACATTTGCATGTGTTTGGGAAGCCCGAGGAGGATCTGGAGTTTATCTGTGGTAGTTATATCTAATAAGAAATACTCTATAGAAAGGCCTTTGCAAACACTAGTGGGTATTAGTCTTATGTTGAGAAAATATTGAAAATGATTTAAATTACAACGTAGGTATTTGCTTTTCCTGGAACTAAATCACACTGTTCTTGCCTAAACAAAGGCTCCGCGTCTGCAGTGGCAGCTTTGATTTGCCTAATCTGCTAGGCGGTACTGAACCGGGCGTCACCAGAGTGCTTGACCATGTGCTTAACTTTCAGCACAGGCTTACCAACCCTGCTTAAAAGTAACCAATTTACTTAACTGGGTTGCAAAGGGACGTCCTGAATGCCTGTTCTGGTGCTTACTCAAAATTAATGGTGTAAATCCATTGTTTTTGAAGGAATATGACCTGGATTCTTTTGTTCTTACTACAGAGACTTCCCAGTTGTTGCAGGGTAAGTTGTTTGTTTTTTTGTTTTTTTTTTTTTTCTATGGGGCTTGAATTTAAGCAGAACTGTTTTTATGGGAAGTGTGATGTTGCTTGTATTGATTTGGCAACTGGGGAGATGGTGTTACTGGGTGACCTTGAAAAATGTGATAAGTGGCAAGGGTGCTGAAAGGTTGAGGCACAAATGGGATGGCTAAAAGCATGTTTATTTCTAGCCTGTGAGGATAGAGCGGGGTGAAGTTCATGGATCTCTTCTCCATAAGAAGAAGCTCCTCGGTAGGCATGGGGTACTTTCCACCACATTCTTCTCAGCTTTGCAGAGAAAATATTCACAGCTATAATAGGGTTATGTGAAACCTGACAACAGCAGACCTGGAAACCTTAAGAAAAAAAAAAATTGAAGGGGAAATTTTAAACCTGAGACCCACCTGCTACTCTGGTTTTTGTTGAAAGTGATACAGAAAGAGATTAAAAACAGCAAAAAAAAAAAAAAAGTACATGAGTGAAATTGTAAACACTTACTTTACTATGCACGTAACAGATGCATGTGAACGTAGTATGTCGCAGCAGAGTA
Organism: Falco naumanni; assembly: GCF_017639655.2. NCBI lineage: Eukaryota > Metazoa > Chordata > Aves > Falconiformes > Falconidae > Falco > Falco naumanni. The sequence continues at coordinate 51,623,520 of NC_054062.1, read as the reverse complement.
AGGAAATTACCAAATGTTTCCCAGCCCCGGTCTGGTCTGTCTGAGATGGAGCAAACATGCCCCCCCGGGGTGCAGATGGTTCCTGTACTACTTAGGCATCCATATAAATATTTCTGTTTGCCAGAATGAAGCGGAGATTTTGGCTGTTAATGATTTATTATTCTCAGCACAGTGATAATTTAGTGGTTTTCCTAGTAAATTAGCCTGAACTCTTCAAAGAAAACTGTGAGAACCATTCCCTACCCCTGCAAACGATCCAGTTGCTTGTGCAAAGGAGCGTGGCTTGGCCAGCTACTCTGGCTAATTAGGGATTAGCAGAAAAATAGAAAACATGCATTAAAAATATTATCAATGTCACAATTTTGTACTGCAAGAAACACACAGAGGTGCATATGAGCAGGCAGGGAGTGATTTTATGGCTTTGTGGCATTAGTGCAGCAGTGATGAGATGTCATCTCCTGGTGGAACCCTGCCAGCCGAAGGAAACGGGAAACCAGGGGACTTGGAGATAGATGCTGCAGGAAAAAAAAATAGGCTCGACAAGTCTTCTTGCTGAAACATTTATATAAAACTGTTCTTAGAGATTCCGATGTGACAGCCTTGGGCTGGAAAAGGAAGAAATCCTCCATCTCACGCTGTCTACAAAATGTACTGGAGGTTCTACCTAATTCTGGGAAATGTTAAGGCAGATAATTGGAAAAATGGGAACAGAAAATGTCATTCTTTAAGATTCCCCCAGTTTTAAGAAAAATGTGAAACCTCTGACGTTCAAAAGAATCAGAGAGTTCTGCAACCAGGACATTTGTTGCTTTGTCTGGTTAAAATAATAGCAAAAAAGGAAAGCAGCTGTCATGTATAAGGTTTCTGAAATACTACCAGTGGCTTGGACACCGCATGTCAATATTCTTTATTTTTCCAGGAGGATATTTACTGTGTTTCCTCATGATTCCTCCAGAAATTGATTGTCTTCCCAAAGTGTTCCCAAAGCAAATAAAAGTTGTGCTTATATTATTCTTTCCCCAGTGTCCGTACTGCTTTTGAGCATTTACATTTGCTAGTACCTGGGGTAACCTGATGCAAATCTTTGGGTAAAGTTCAAAACAAAACCAAGTGACGCAGATAATTAACAAAGTGGCTGATAAAGGCCCTCATTCACAACTCATCAAGCTAGCTGCTCTGTAATCATGGGATTTAAAAAAACCCACAAAACAAACAAACACATAAACTTGGATTCTCTGTATTTGCCTTGCGGGCTGTGAGGCTGCTTTGGAGATTTGATTTTTCTCGATGGTCATGGAAATTAGACAGTACTTGTTGAAGTGGCACTTGAGAGTCTCAAGGAATCAGCTGGTTCTGGGTTAAACTTCACAAAGATACATGAGGGTTTTTGGCATAATACTAGACACCAAGTATTGTAGCATTATTTCATATTTCCTTCAATGGGAAAGTCCCAAATACATCCTGTTTTTAAGTTGTGTGTTAGAGGCTTCTGGAGACAGATTAATTTATAAAGTGAAGAACTAGAATTCCTCCTTCAAAGATGTGACACTCACTTGAAGTCCTCACAATAAGCTCACATTGTTGCAGGCACTATGGGTACTCACTGATTTGTTTATCTCTAGAACTCGCATTAATTAGTACTTATAAATGCTTTTGAAGCATTTCATTCATAGAAGACACTGAGTTCCTACTGACTGCAATGAGACCATCTTTTAAAGCTACAACTTTACTGCTTCAAGCAGACTATACTGGAGGTTTAACCTTCCTGGATACGTTGCTTTAATTTTTTTTTTTTGTTACTGCCATCAACTTCTTTTGGAAAAAAAAATGGTTGTGTGTAAGCAAAACTTCACAATGAAGCCAGATAAATAATTAAAGAGCTTTAGCTCTTTTTGGTATTCATGCCTCTTGAAACTAAAGTATCTGGAGCCACCAAAGCTATTTGAGGAATTGCTGCATTTTCCACTTAGTGAGGAGGAGGCAGTCACTTTTCTCTTGCTGTCATCTGTGGTTCCTTTGTCTCTTTACTCTTTGAAGTACAATTTTTATGTTTCCTTTCTGTAAATTTAGACTGAGATGTGTTGTTTTGCACCTTAAGGGACTGAGCAACCTGGAAGGTGTCCCTGCCCACAACAGGGGGTTGGAACTAGGTGATCTTTAAGGTTCCTTCCAACCCAAACCATCCTATGATTCATTCTATGATTTCAGTTAAAAGGCTGTGGCCACACAGATGAAATATATGCATTAGGACACACTTAGTGTCCCAGTATACTCTGAGGTTGGTGCACATGGTTTGCAGGGTTTGGAGTATGGGCTGTGTTTAATGTGCTCAAAAGAGAGTCTTGTCTGAACTCTGAGTTTTTTCAACTTCTGTGATAGTTAATCTTCTACTGAACTTTAACATAATTAATGCCTTTTTTTTCCAGGGATTTCATGATGTGGTTGTTGTTTTCTGTCCAGTGGATTTACCCCAGGAAAGCGTTGTCTGAATGCTTACCTGGGATGTGATGTCTGCCTCTGGTCAGTGGCAGGAGCCAGGGGTTGCCCAGTGCCTTCTGGTTAGTGTATTTTGTGGTCCCTAAATCACTGATGGCTCTTTGCCTTTGACACACTGAAAGCTATGGACATGGCTTGGTCTGTCCTTGATCTACACCTTTCCCTGGCAGGTAGTTCTAGGTTCAAGGAGATAATCTGTGGAAGAGACCTGCTCCCAGCTCTGTTCCGTTCCCAGCAGTCGGACAGGGCAGGGTCTCTGCCGACACCATGCTGTTCAGCGCAAGAGGGGAAGAGTTTGGTGCCTGGGGATGCTGCTTGGGATGGCTGAGATTGCCCCGGTGTGGCGGTGATGCCCCATGGAGGAGTGTGCTGGGCTTCCACACCCGGACCTGACAGGTCTGGCTGTGCAGTTAGTCCTGCTGTGAGTGGGAGGTTGAATGGGGTGACCTCTAGAGTTCCTGCCAGCCTCAGTTATCCTATGGATCCAGCAGTCCACATCACCTGTGATCTCTTGGGTAGCTTGAAATATTTCCCCTTCTGACACCCACTGGAACTTCTGAGCTGTATTTTCTGGGAATTTGGAAATGGGATGCTGGATCTGGCTCTCATGTGGAAAGGGTTTAGTCACGTGGAGCTGAAATAGCCATTTCATCTGGGTTTTCCTCCTTCCTTTCTGATTCTTTTGCAAAGTTTAAGTTTGAGGAATATGCAGTAGACATAGAAATAGCAGCCATTAGTCCTCGCACCCTGTGTTAGGTGTCAGAGGGCACTATGGGCTTTGGTGCAGGACCCTTAACCTCCGGACTTGTTTGTGTGACGCCAATGATGACAAGGATGCTCTATGTTCAGAAATCAACCCAGTACTTGGAGGGGGGGGCGCTGTCCAGGCCGGTGGGCTGCTGGAGGCAGGTCCCTGCTGTCCCCAGGTGATGCCTGCTGGCACGGGTCCTGCAGACCCCCTTGGCCAGGTGCTGCCAGGATGCTGGGACTGATCTGTTTACCTTTGGAGTCTGCCTTGTCTTAAGGGGTTAAAACGCCTTCCGCCAATGTTAACATTCGAAGCTGGATGATAGGTGCTTGTAAACCAGGGGGAAGACCAAACGAGAAGAGAAATAAAGAAAAGTGCTGACTTTATTCTCAACCTGGGGAGTCCTATGCGGTGAAGGGTAGTGTCTCCTCGCTATGGCACTGCAGCAAATTTCAGGAGGAAAATGGTTATTTCTTCTCTCAGGCCCAGCCATCTGTCACAGTTATTGAGACACACTCCTGCTCCACTAACTCTTGCAAAATTGTCACTGAAGTTTGGAAAGCAGAGGTGTCTTAAAGCGGAACCTTCTTGTCTCATGCTTGTAGAAAGCAGCGGGGGGGACATGGGAACTGAAGCTTTTGAAATGGAGATACATTTTCTTTGCTTTTTTACAATTAAGTCAGGACACCAAGAGCCGAGAACAGAATGGCACTTTAGCAACAGAGAAGGAAAAAAACAACAAACAAACAAAAAGTTGAGGACTATAGGCCATAACATGGTCCAGCTTCTTCAGGGAGGGGACCCTACTCCAGTGGGTGAAGTGGAGGTCGGTGAGGTGGGTTGGCATGTGCCCTGCCCCATGGCATGGATGTGAACCGAGAAGTGGTGATTTGCATTTTATGGTATGGAAAACTGGTTATCACTAAAAGGCAGATTAGACTTTCATGTGGCTTTTGTTATTTACGAGTGAGTGTGTAATATGTTGTTGTATTAGTTCAAAGCCGACTGGAAGTAGCGTAGTTCTGTTCTGGAGTCAACTCAGACATTAATTTGCTTGTCTGAAAGCCAAACCTACTTTGTCTGGCCTCACGTGTTTTATTTACTGCTCCATCTTTTTGGAGCTCTTTGTCAATAGATTTACAAATACTGTCCGTTAGTAAGGAATTCTTGGGAAGAATTTTTTATATGGGATGTTTTCAGTTATCCTTCTACCTACTACTTAATGTGCAATGTTTATTTATTGTTGTGTTGTATGATTGCAATAAACAATTGTAGCTGTCAGTTTCTTCTGATTAAATACCGTATTTGTTAAATAAATAAAATGATAGTAATGAACTGGGCCATTCTTTGCATGTAATGTATGACTTTCATATTTCTGACACTTTGGAAGATATATGAAATGCTGATATGCAAGAGAAGGCTTGTAAATCAAAGGGAGCTGGAAAAGATTCGGATCTGCTTTCTAGCAGAGGGTCATCTTTGCCATTATAAACTCTGAGGGTACTTTTGACTTCTCTCTGGGCCAAGACATACTGGTTTGAATAGGAAGGCAGACCCAGAGGACATTCATTAACAGCTCATGAAGGAAGGATTTTAAGACACATGAGCTCTCTCAGGATATGCAGAAAGATTTGTGCGCACAATTAATGGGTCAAGGTGCTGGGTCAGGATTACATGTGGTGTCTCCATCCATGTTTCTGATGATCAGCACCCCCAGGTTGGCTTTGCCGTAATGATTAGTTATTGGTCCCAGCAGAGCCGCAATTGAGGTGCAATGATTTTTTCCACCTCAGATCCTACTACCGATAACGCTGAGGCACAACTGGCAGATACTGTCATGTGTGCTTTTTAATTAAACAATTGATTTTATTTTCATGCAAATGGAGCTGTGTTATTTGGGCTCTTAAATTGCATGGTTAATGCTGCAGGTTTCTCTGTTGGTGGAAGTAATGTGTGTAGTTTGGTTGCTGGAGGTGTTACGGCAGCTAGGCATTTCCGAGAGCTTCCTCGCAGCAGAGCTCAGCAATTCCCACCGATTCAGTAATTCATGTGCAAGGTACTCTCACACCTCCTCTTCATTTTATTCTCAGTATTCCGCAGAGCAACCTTATCTCCACCTATCAATTACTGTGGTATTAATTTATATCGCTCTGTATATCTCTCTTACTTTGCTGTTTGTCGCATGCTTACTTAAAATATGTCAACGTCCCTGAGCTGGTTCTGTAAAATGAGGCCAGAACTGAACACTGCAGGTTTATTTATGCGCTAACACCGCAGCAGAGGGTTGGTTTTTTTTTGGTTGGTTTTTTTTTGTTTTGTTTGTTTTTTCTGAGAGGGCTTAAATAATGAACAAAAATAAGATTTAAAAAAGTTGTCAGAAGAGTACCCAGAGATACTGTGCAAACAGGAAGCGTTTTGATTATGTTTGCTGGTGCAAAATTAGTAAAGAGTTTGAAATCGTCTTGTGCTTACAGATTCCATTGTTTTCAAAGAATAATTCCATCTATTTTAACATTTTCAAGTATAATTCCATTGGTAATGGCTCTTCCTTTGATTGTGAACGACGCTAATTGAAAGGTGTGGTACAGTGTCTGTTTTGGCAGTTATGCTTATATCTTTTGTTTAAAAACTCAAAGTGTTGGCTTTCCTGTCCAGCCTTCCTTAGTATTTTCTGTTTTGGTGATGTGATGACAGACTTACAGTGTGTTTCCTTGTGTGTATGGTAACAGATGTTTATGTGAATAACAGACTTTTTTATGAAGGCACACACTTTATAGCCAAATACTAATTAAAAATAATTGCATGTAAGCATTTTTGTTTATTCCCTGTTGTGCATCTTTAATCATTTGAAATCACCTGCAGTTGAAAACTGAGGCAAAGATTTGATACTGCAATTATAGGAGGCCATCTGACTCTATATTAGAAAGGAACAGCAACATATTTGAAGAGGAAATTATTACAAAAAGTATGTGAATTCCTGCCCTCTCTGAATTTGCTTTTATAGAGGATGAAAATACCAATGCATTATTTTGTTAAACTAATAGGAGTTTAAGGTATTTTATCTACTAAAACAATCGGTTCTTGACTGACATCCTGTTCAGGACATATTCTGTGCACTAATAAGCTCATTACAAATATATTTTAATTAGACGTGTAACAGATGGTTCAGAGTAAATACGGACAGTAGTACTTTTTAAAGAATAGAAGAAACAGGTTCTTTTTAAGGACTCAGCATCTCAGTTTGGATTTTATCAATAGCTGATTGAGTTAAGCAAAGTGAAAATTACTGTCAAAGGCACTTGAAATCATGAAAGAAGTAAAAACTAAACAAAACAAAAAAAACCCACCAAAGCCGGAGTTAGCAGAACTGTATATGTTCAATAAAGACTAATCAATACTGAAATGAAAGGGACATTTTCTCATGGTTCGACAGTTCTGTAATCTTTACACATAAGCAAAGGTGGAGTTTTCTTTTAAATCCCGCCTGTTGCTGACTTGCAGCACCCAGGTGAAAGACCATAAGAATTCAGTATGCTCCCTGCAGTTCTGGTAGGTTTGGATCAGATCCATAAAATAAATTAAGGAAGGGACCTTATTTAGCTCAGTTTGCTTTGCAGAGCACAACACTTGGGAGGACAATGAAGGATCCCTCTTGCCGGAGGAGGGAGCGTGCCCGTGGGCAGCCTGCAATGGCTGTGGTCAACAGCATCTCCGTCCATGTTTGGATTTCATGATGTATTTTCCTGGCTGGGGTGATGGCAGGAATTGCTACCTAACGTGCTGCAAGCCTTAGCTTTCCTATGAATGACACGCATTTTTCACAAATAATGCAGCAGGCCCTGATAATAACATACATATCCATAGGTGAAGTCATGGAGTTGTATCATCAGGACGCTTAGGTGATGGTTCTGGTTCAGCATGTTTTATTTACTGTTTTCACAGAGGAGTGACTGGGAGTGGCTGTTCAAGCCCATTGTTTGAAGGGTCCCGGTGAAAGGAATTACTCTGCACCTCTGTTCTCATGGGGGGATCAGGTTGGTGAGAGGGGGAAACAGAGTGATTTAGGTAAAGTTCATTGTCATCCCTTCTAACTTTGGATTTTACTTGGAGAAGACCTCTGTGAAGCAGGATTTGGGTTTTTTTTGGTTTTTGTTTTTTTTTGTTGGTTGCTTGGGGATTTTGGTTTTTTTTTTGGTGGTGTGTTGGGTTTTTTTTCTTTGGTTGGTTTTTTGTTTGTTTGGGGGTTTTGTTGGGTTTTTTTTTTTGTTTGTTTGTTTATTTTTTTTTGTAACCAGGAAACAAATCCAAGTATTGTGCAGCCTGGTGTATTAGTTTTCACTATTGAATTAAAGAGTGACATCTCTTAAGCATATTTTCCTCCTCTAGCACTCCGATGCTGAACCTCTTCTTGGAAGGGCAGATCCCAAACCAAAATGATGGTGAAGCTCAGGACTGTAGGGGCACAATGGTCAGAAAAAAATAGATGAACAAAATGGACAGTGACATTGTCCCACCCGTAGGGCTGGATCTGCTGGGAAGTAGCTCTCATATACATACATATATATATATATACACACACCCCTCCCCATAGTAGAGGCAAAATGTGTCCATAATGTGCAAATGTTAGGGTTTAACGTGTATGTTTAGAGCCCCCTTCTAGTGAGCTGGCATGCCTGATAGAGCAGCCATAGTTCCGGATGGATGTGGAGCTCCCTGGAAAAGCAGAGGTGTTAGCAGAGAGGCTGACTTTGGTGGGCAGGGGGACACTTGGGCTCACATGGTGATGTTCTCCGTGGAGGTAGAGTGGCTGATGTAGCCACCTTGGCTCCTGGGAACCTCCTCCAGTGTGAGCCACCTCTGCAACCAGCAGCTGCAGCTGCTCGGCCGGTGCATGCATGTCATTTAATCAACCCGTATTCACTGGACTATCAAATGCTATGTTCCTTTTACCTTCTGGAACCTAATATCTTAGGGTAAACACGGCTCGAAGGAGGATCCAGCAGAAAAATTATATGATATTTGACCTTTTTGTAACATAACATTTCTGGAAAATATTATCACACGTGAGATTTCATGTACTAATATTGGGATTAATTACGTGATAGATGTAGCACAATGTAAGCGTTTTTGGCATTGTGCTAGTGCAGACAGAATATAGTTGTCTGCAATTCAGGCTGCAGAATAACTGTGATCATCTTTTCTTTTTGGAGAAAGGTTTCCATTTTAGAAGAGCCCTACCAGCTAAGTGCACACACACTTAGCTAAAAAGGGTGCTGTTGTAATCTGGATCTTTTCTGGGTCTGCAACTGCAGCACTACATAGATCATGTGTTAAAATCACTAATAGTAAATAGCTAACTGGTTCTGGTTCTAACCTTAATTATTAGCTTTACTGCAGTGCTACCATGTCAACTTCCAAAACCTCTTCCCTGCTTTCACCACTTTAAGTAAGAGCACATCAAGCTCACTGCGAGAAGCATTATGGATGTCACTTACAGTAAATGAGCAATTGTAAATTAACGTCAGCAGAATAAGGCTATTTCTTTGGGGTTGAACCACTTGAACAGCTACTGAAAAATAAAGTTACTAGGAGAGATGGTTATATCTGGTGACCAACAATTGCTTCGTATCAGAATCTTATGAAGATTGCAATTTATATTAACATAGATGATGAGATCTATTTTTCGAATGAAACTAGATCTCATCATATTATCAAAACTAGGTTTTTCAGCAAAATACACTGTCGGGACTCTTTGGATGAACTGCCCCTGCTGTAGACTGAATTGTGTAGGTTAGGACCGGGCAACAACTTTTTCTAACATGTGGAGCAGAGCGACTAATTCTGACCTACGCAACTCTGACGAAGTTAGGGGTAAGCGTTGTGTGCAGGCTCCGAGTGCCAGCTTTGGCTTTGCATCAGGTCTGCTTTTGGGACGCTTTTTGGAGACAACATCAAAGCTAGTCCCTTGAGAACATTACACAGAAGCCAGTTTGGGGAGCAAAGGGAAAGTGCAGCAGCAACCCCAGTGTCACGTACTGGCTGCTGGCGAGCAAGCTGCCAGGTGGAGAGGATGCTGTACCAGCCCACGTGCCCAAGTCCATCCCACCTCCATGGCCTCCCTGTGTTGGGGTGGAGCACTCTGCATCAGCAGGTCGCCCAAGGCTCAACAGAAGGTAGAGGTGGCTTGTGGCAGCACTGCAGGTGGGCAGGGGGACACAGGGCAAAGAAGAGGGAACTTGACAAAGTTTCAGATTAAAAGAGTAGATGGAAATAATGGGGAGGCTGCTATTGCAGAAGTAGCTTTGTTGGTGTTTGGGAGCTTGATGGAAGTTTTGGTATATTTGATATATCTTGTAATTAGCAGGAGCTGAGGAGTGTTACTCTTAGCAAAACACAGTACAGCTGGAATGCTTAATAAAAGAAGATTTGACTTCACGGTAATTAAAATCCTGAGGACTTGACAGCATCCCCATAAAGATTAATTGCAAGCAAAGTCTATGTTTTTAACAGTTGTGATTTATGCCTTCCTACTTTTTGAAAACCGGCAAATGTTTTCCCCAGCCAGACCAGGGCTTACAGGCTTCTCCACGCCATGAACACAGCTTGGCTGCCCTTTCTGGATTGCGAGGATTTTAGGTGTGTAGCTGAAATTGCAAGAGGTATACGCACAGGCTCTGTGAACTGACTCAGTGCTTGCTCCGCGCTTTTGACGCTGTCTTGTTACCTTTTATGCTGCATACTGGTCCATTAGCAAAGCAGATCCCTACCTCCTTCCCCTCCAAGTGCCATATGCGCATGAATAGATCCTGGAGAAACTTCAAGGGTATTTTTTCCCCTGTTGGTCACAGTTTCAGAAAGAACAGAATACTCTGAAGTTAAGAGATGACCTCAGAAAGGAGCAAAATTAGAATAATAGGTACCAAGAATGTGCCTTCAGTCCTGTGGAAGAATGCTGTATTGTAATTATTTTACATCTGTTTTATATTCCATTTGAAAACACAGGTGCTCAACCCCAGTGAAAACTACAAATAAAAAATCAGTATTAAATTTGAAAGAAATTAGAGTGCATGGGAAAGAAGAAAAGTAATCAGAGCCCAAGGAGGGCCTATGCTCAGAAAGGATTAGGAGGTGCCAATCCTTTTTCAAAGGCATCACTTGCTATTGGGGAGGGAAACTGGCGGGGACTGTCCTGCACCGTGCTGGGCACAAGCTGCACATAATGTAGGTGCCTGAATGCGTCCAGTAATTTCTTCTTAAGAGCTCTCCATTCAAGGCTAGGTAATAACATAATCTGCTATCTACCACAGGGGCGCACAAGGCGTGCAGACGGGAGGCGCAACATAAATTAGTATTTGAAGTTACGTCACATTAGTCAAATTTTACCTGCATTTTATTGGTAAAGGTCATGAAGGTAGAGTCTGAAGGAAGATGCACTTTGTAGCACTTACATCTCTCAAGAAGACAGTATTGACAACATTTTCAAAGACCTTTGGAAAAAAATGTTGAAACTATGTGGTCCAATATCCGTTCCTTGCCTAGATCACATCTTATAAATTCTGCGTCTTTCTACAGTTACATCACACATTATTTATATTGTAATATAGCAAATATAGTAATGGATAAATGCTTGAAAAATTACTTTTTGGAGGTATCCACAGAGAAAAGAGATTGCTATTTAAGTGCTTCAAGAGTGATACAATGAAAATGTCTGATACAGAAATATTCAAAAGATTTTCCAATTTATTTAACTGTATTTGAGCAGGCCTTTGAACGTTTTAACCATCCAGAACATGTTTTTCTGCTTTATTTTTGTATCTTGAGGGAATAAATGACCTTTGAAGGAAAGCTGAACTTTTCTTCAGTGAAGCACTTGGGTTGGTCGCAGGTTGTGAAAAAGTTCACTTAGTGTAATACCGTAAGTGAAGTAGTTGTGACACCAGAAGTAGAGGAATGGCACCAGATGTTGTTATTGTCATTCCTATAGCAAGAATTGTCAGTGATTTTTTTTATCTTAGGAAGAAAAAACATTACAATTATGTAAACCATTGCACAAATGAGAAAGAAATATTTTTTTTATCCCAATTTTGGCTTCCTTTTATGTTTTGAAATTTGCAAAACCCTCCAGATTGCATTATATTTAGGCGTATTTCATTTGTAAATTGTAGAGATGTGGGGTTTTGCAGTCTTTTGAACGAGATTATGACAGCTTTGCACATATTGCGGCCTTTGTCCTTTGCTCATTTTTATTTGACACATTAGTTATTTTCAGAATGTAATAAAATCTGGTTTAAGTGTGAATTGTTTCTTGCAATATTAAGATTACTTTTTATGAAGCAGAATTTCAGAAGATGCATTCATATTTAAATTTTCAGTCTTTCAGAGGAGGCCTGGCATGTTTTATGTACCGTGTGGTTCTCAGCTGATGATCCCTATTTCAGGTTTATTCTTGGTGTTGCATGCGATGACGTAGCTATTCCAGCTGTGCAGGGCATCGCATGCTCCTTTATTTTTTTTGCATCACCTGCTTCAGACCAGGTTTGATGCAATCATGGTCATTAATATCATTTGATCTTCATCATGCAACAGATACTAACAAAGCGGGTGCTTATGCTGTGATCTCTGCTTGTGTGGTAGCGCCCTGCGAGGCCCTGGTCATCCCACCGCTCCCCCACGGACCCCACCCCCTCTTCCACATTCAAAGATAATTTGCTGCTCTCTGTGCTGAGTATCGTTTCTTTTTACTTCAACTTTGAACTCAAGTGCCAAAATTTATTGAAGAATTTCTGATTGCTAAGAAATCTGTGGAGAAATGTGGCACTCTAGAATATGTTTTTATTCTAATAGAAATAAAATTCTAACTGGAATTGCATTTCTAGTGAATAACTTTTGGATGCAAGACGATTAAATCATTTGCTTTTACTGTCTTACACTAAAAAGTGCTAGAAACAAATTTAATTGTTTTTACAGTAAACATTTAATCTTTATTCACAAAATGGTTATTGATGTTTGATGGATGAACAGTATTGCTCCAAAGCATGGCATGTAGGTCTGTTTGGCAGGCACAGAAGGAAAAGCCATTTCACGTCACCCATCCGATAGGTCTGCTGGGCTGGCTGGAGGGGCGCTTCCACTCTTTCCATGGGGAGACTAATACTCAGCACTATGTTTTATTTCTACTTTATTTTTTGCACTTGTAATTTCATTAAACTGATGTCAGGAAATAACTGCAGCTTTAATTATTTGTTTCTTTTGATTAACTGTCTTAAAATAAACATTATGCTAGTCTTTCCATTCTTTCCCCTTTTTTCATTACTTATCCAACTTGTGCTGTTCATTAATCTTGGAGTTTTTCCATGACACCCTAATGGCTCCTGCTGCCCAGCAATCATTATCTCAGTGCAACTTGTCACCAGCTTTTCTATACATCAGCCCCGCTCATCTGTCAGGGCTGCAGGTCCACAACGGCACCATCCGGGCAGCACCAGGGCCCCCCTCTGCCTGCCCCTGGCCAGCTGCCGCAGAAATCCCCCAAACCTTCAATCCCTCATCCTCTATGCTAACATGGTGTTTGTTCTCCTCTTCCCATACATAGTCACCTTGCACCCTGCCACAGGACACCAACAGTGGGGATCAGGCCAGATCCATAGGATTAGGGCTTGAGAGGGCATAAATGTAGATTACAGCCTGGCAGGGCCAAGTGGCGAGCAGCTGCTGAGCTATCTGCACTGGTGTTCCACTGCTGCCCCCTCTTCTGGGCACGGCTTGGTAGGTTTTGCTGTAATCTTACAGTTCTTCTGCACCTCAGATGATACTCAAAATATGGAAAGCTGGGCGCTGAATTCCACGCGACTGGCATAAATATATATTAGTAGATGTAAATGCAGTGGGTTTCTCCCAATTCTTTCAGACACTACGAGCACACGTTCCCAAAGTTGTCTCCTAGCCCACGAAGGCTGGAACCCTTTTCCAAAAGGGAAAACTGAAACCCTGAGTTAACACCATTCCCAAAACCTCAGCCTCCGAATTGTGTAAACTATTTGCAAACCCACGAGCAGCCCCAAGGAGGAGGGCAAGGCTGTGCTTGAGTCCTCAGGGTCTCCTTGTGCCCCCCTTGCCTTCTGCCCTCTCCAGAGCCGGCGAGATGGAAGGCACCGGTGTTTATTCCGTCTGTAGACCTCACTCCGAGCTCCGTAATTTATTCAGGAAATCTCCCAGCTTTACGGACAATGAAGAAATCCTGTTGCCTTGCAGAGGGCTTTTAAGCTGTCTGAAGGGGCACTTCCCTCCCATACCCAGAGAAAGTGTCAGCGAAATCTGTGGGTGCTTGGGATGGAGGACATCCAGGGAAATTCAGCCTGCTCCTTGACCGCCTGTTCGATTCCACCACAAAGCCTGTTTTCATCTTGTCTCGTGCTTCTTCACACCCTCGTTGAACACCCTATTAACAAATTGTGTAAGTCTCTTGCCCAGGATATTACTGCTCCACCAGACTGTTGACTCCAATTTCATAAATGTGTAAGAAGTGAGCAAATTAAGTAGTATGAACTATGACAGTCCTCTGACACTGACAGTGTAGTGTACTGGCCCACACATGCTGTACAGCATAATGATTACATTACAATCTTGTGATATTATTCAAAATGACTTCAGATAAATGAATGATAAACTAGGGGTTATGCTTCCTTTATTACAGGGCTGATAAGGTAGCTAATCAGTGTCCAAGTATATGTCATTACATAAATTATGAACCAGGGTTTGATGTGTATTCCCAAAGAGCCGGAGCCCGAGTGTCATCTGGTATAACTCTGCAGCCTGAAAAATGAATTCTGAAAACAACAGTCAGTTTTGTTCTAACTGTATTAATAAATTACTAATAAATAACCTTAAAAGGTTGCAAGAGAGTCTTTTAATCTATTAGCAGAATTTCTTACTAACTAATCCTACGTTTTCTTTCATATTGAAGATTAGCTTCCCATGCAAGGATTTGAACCCTCATGCCCCCGCTAAAGGAATGATCTTTTGACAGCTCTGAAAAGAAGAAATAAGGCATGCAGATTGCTCTTCCCCTGCCCAGAATAAACTCGCTGCAGTTTGGAAAGCGTAACGGGAGGGCTGAAGCTGCGGCCGAGCCTCTCGGCAAACCACTGGCGGGTTTCGGCAGCCGGGGCACGTGGCTGCTGCCCATCGCTGTCGTCTTCTCAGGGCAGCCGGACTGCAGCAGGAGGGTGAGTCCAGCGGCAGCCTTCTCTCACATCCGCTCATTTACACCTAAATATTGCTTAGGTGAAATGACCCAGCAAGAACTTTGCTGACTGCAACATTTTAAATAAAATGACGTGATATTTTCAGGAAAGGGCAAATGAGCTGCCACCCTGGTGTTCCACGTGTCATGTACGTGGAGCAAGAAGTCTTAAGCTGATCTACTCTCTAGGTAGTCAAGCAGATCAGTAAAAATAGATATTATTTTAAAAGTAATTATATATGCTTGGTTACATGTTTTGATTATATACTTTTCTGAAAAAAACCCCAAACAACCCGCCCCAAAATCCTGTGAATCAAGAACAATGTCGGCTTCTCTACGAAATTTTAAAATATGAAGTGGCTTTTTCTTTTCCCACAGTGAAAACTCTTTAGGCAAAGGGGAGAAAATTTCTCTTCTATAGAATTGCCACTTTCTGTCAAAGGCAACTTTTGAAGGTCTTTGACCAGCTCTGTTGGTGACTGTATGCCCACACAGTTCAGAAATGCTGAGAGCTGGGGGACCAGCATTTGGCTTCACTTACATGTACGCAAATCCAGTGCGCTCTAGTCTATACCTCTGACAAGACTTCAAGGTTGAGTTCATCTTAACCGCTACTGAACTGAGCACATTTGAGCGAAGATTGACTTATAGAGCACTCGGATTTGCAGATACTACCAGTAATGTTTACATAGTTCTCTCGGTGTTTCAACTGTAATCCTATTGCTATCAGAATTCAGTTTAAACCTTATTTTTCATTTAGTTGCTGAAACGTAGCTGGAGAGTCACCTGTGATTTGTATAAGCATAAGAGAAAGAAATGAGGCTTTGCCTTTTATTGATGCCAAGGTGTATGTTCTATGTGTGAATTATAGCTACTTTTGTAGTGACCACAGGGATGAATCTGATGTATGATGAAGATGTGGGAATAACCTAATTACATATCTTGCTTTGACTTTTGTTTGTCCAGTGTGCCTGGGCTGTGTTAGTAGTGGGGAGGCTGGTCGGGGCTACCTTGGTCCTGGAGGCCAGCCCCAGTGGCTGCTACAGCAGCTGGAATCTGCAGTATTAGACCTGGCATTCACAACCATCTCCTAGCTTCATTATGCTCCGACTGCCACCATCTCTGAATTTTCCTGGCATGCCTGCAGCCCACCTCTGCTCCGGAGGGGTCTGCACAAGAAGCTGTCTCTCTGCCTCTGCCCGCTATCTGCTGGCAGGGGTTTCGAGCACAACAGAGGAGATGTCACTGACCCCCTATGCTACTCTTAGACCAAAAGGTGCCAATTACGAGCACCAAATTGTCTTAGCTGTTTGGAGAAGCTGTCCCGATATCTGCAGCTGGGACTACTAAATGACAGAAAGATTTTGTAAGAACTGTTAAAAGCATCCTTTAGCAAATAAGAACAATGTTATCATGGACATAGGAAACAACTGTCTGTGCTGAAATCTCAGTTAAACAGTTCATGTACATCCAAAACAAGATAGGAACCTTCACAGATTTTTTGAAGCATAATGAAAGCATCTTCAGGGAGCAGCTTGTATTTCTACCTGTAAAATCTGTTTTATGACAACTCGGAGATGCATAAGTCTTCCCAAAATTGGATGCCCAGATTAGATTTTGGCAGCTACCACTCATCAAAGCATCGGCATTGCAGACAACATTGCCCTTTCAAAGATTTTCTTTCAATTGTTTGCCATTTGCCGTGTCGTACTGAAGATCCTGTTCTTCAGTACCTGAAGAAATAAATAAACAAACAAACACTAAAGTTAATCCTTCCTCTGGGCTTTCTAGTGAATGCACATTTCATCATTTCAGCTGGAACTCCCCAAGGTCTGACTTTGTGCTGCAGTTACTGTATGACTCTGTGTGGTCCAAAAATAGGACAGTGGACCAGGAGTGAAGACATTTGGGTGTTACTTGTGGATCTGCTGCAAACCGTTTCGCTGATCTTGGGTAAACCTCAGCCCATGCCCACATGCGCCCATCTGTACAGAGAGGACAGCAAACAATAACTGGTCCGTTGCAATGAGGAACTTCCTCTGCTGCTGGTGGTGGCACACACTGCACAATCCAGCACCAGCGCTGCTTTCAGACCTGAGCTTGGCTTTTCCAGGCCTGATGCTTAGAAATAACAATCATTAATTTGTCAATGGAGCAAATTTGGTCTGAGTCCGGGAACATGGAGTGGTATGGTGCTACCTTTATAGACGTTTTTCACAGAACAATCTACATTCAGCATTTTCAAATTGTTTTCATTGATTACGGTATGAAAATGTAAGTGCAAGGTATCTCATAAGTAGTCTTTCAATATTTCTGTTTCAGACTTTAGAGAAAACAGCATCAGTTCTTCCTGTTGGTTTTTTCATTTGGGCTCAGTTGTTCTAATTTGCATCAGAGATAAAAGGAGTTACATGGAATTACACAGGATATGGTACCAGCCCTCGAGAGCTTGCTGTCTAATTGAAGACTAGACAAAGCAAGTGACATGGAAGAAGACAAAGAGGACAAGAGTAACAGCCATCAGATAATGCCATATGCTATCTGAGATCTAAAGCGGATGGCTCTGAATCATCTGAATGTACTATTAAAATTTAATTCATTAAACGCTGTACACCCTGATTGCTCTCAACCATCAACAATTTGTCCACTTTTTTGTAGCTGTCATAACCGTCTCAGAGACTGATGAGATTTGAATGTTTTGAATAAACATCTAAATTGTGCATGTTTACCAAAATCAAATCCCAAAGTACGCAGCACTCTCTGATCATTAGTGAGAACTCATCAGCCGTAAGCGAGAAATCAGTTCCTCCACTCGAGCTCTTCAAAAAGCCTCTCTTCAGGAAAAAAGAGCAGCAGAAAGAGAAAATTAGCCTTAACCAACACAGAAATAGATTCTGAGCCCACCAGCTCATAGGAGATCACAGTGACGATGAATGAGGGTCCCTGAGAGTCCCCTTCCCATGTCCCCATCTCCCTCTTGCTGGGAGTCTCTGGAACTTAATATTCATCAAATGAAAAACGTTTCAGGGAGACTCAGAACAGGGAAAATCATGGCTTAAACGGATTCTGTGTGTAGTTGGCATGTTATGTATTTCAACAAGATTTTAAATCTTGAGTTACAATTTTCCTTTTCACTACTATCCCCTGAAGCATCCTGGCTAAAGCCGTGGCTCTTCTTGATGAACATGGCCTTTGGCTGCGGTGGCCCCGTGGACCAGAAGGTGCTGGGGATCTGGGAGGTGGGTGTTTGCATGGTTCATGATCTCCATCACCTCCAGCATGGGCACCAGGATGAGCTCATGTCAAAGGGAGGGGGCTACAGCGTGTACGCACCAAGGGAGATTTCTGCATTTGGGGTGGGTGGGTGGACATGGTAACCGGGTGAAAGCAGTTGCTCAGGGGCTGTTTCCTGGTTTTTAGGGCCAAAACTTCATTTTGCTCTGCAAAACCAGAGTATGTGGTCCTTGCACAAGGCTCTGGGCAAATGGGTTGTAGAGGGGCTGTGCATGGGATGCTGGCCTTACAGAAGTCTGCAGTAGTGCAGGGATGTCCCACCAGCTCTGGGCACCCTGGGCCCCTGGAATTAGGTTTCCGTGTCCTAAAGATACCATACAAAAACCTCTTTGGCTATTTAATCCAGCCATAGCCTGAGAACTACAAGCAGGATATCTTTCAAAGAATTTTTAAACAAGAAAATGAAGAAGCAAAACAATTGCTTTATCACCTAAAATGATGTGTGGCAGTTTGGAAGAGGAATATTTTTTCTTGTGCACAACCCCAGGAACTGAACTGAGCATGCATTCTTTGTACTCTTATACTATTCTCATCAGTTGCTTCATACTCATATTAATAACAATTAATTGTCATTTTATCCTGATATAACTATGTTGACTGAAATAGAGTCACACAAGGGATTAATTTGGTCCAGTCTAGTTTTCCATCATTGCATTTCTTGCTTGTGTTTTTTCGAAGCATTATTATAATAGATTAATTTGAAAATTGTTAATTGTTCAATTGTTAATTGAAAAGTTAATCTTATTCTCCAGATTCTCCAAACATAAAACCACCGATTCTTCTCAGCAAATATTTACAGCCTGGGACTTGGGCAGTAACTGAGTATGCAGCTGTCAGAACTGTACTAAAATTGGAGGACAATAGCAATTTTTAAAACCAAACACAGTATTTACAAAGTATGTTGCACACAATGGACAATATTGTAAAAGAAAAATATAATACATGTGTACAATAAGGTGAAAACAAATACATTTTCATTTTTTATTTTGTTGACTGGTATACAAGGTTCTAAAAAGGATTTTTTTTTCCTTTGTGAAGAACGCACTACAGATTTACAATATTATATTCCACTGTATACATTTGCTAACAAAAAATACCACTACTGTATCCACACCAGTGACAAATCTGCCAGAAAGTGACTAGTTGATATGCCTTTTTATTACTGCAGCTGCCTTGTTTTTTCTAGTCAAAATAAAAGAAAATCACAGGATCCTTAAAATAATAGCTGACAGCAGGTAGTTACTGAGAAATGCATGTCCCTGGCTCTTAACTTTGTAGCATCCATCCAGATGGCAGATTAGAGGCTGGGATCTGCAGGTTGGTGACAAATACATGGGTAATAGCATTCAGCTTGCCTAACTGTAAAAGTGAATTCACTATTCCTCTTTGATTGTAGACCTGACATGTCAGATGAGAGGAGGCTCTGGAAGAAGCTGCCAAAGCAATAGCACAAATAAATGCCAGACACAAGTGCCGCTTGATGTAGGATTACAAACACTGTACCTATCATCAATTCAAATTTAGCTGATATGTAAAGTCAGCGGTGGCGTTACATCAGACGAGCAGCACAAGCGGAGGGCTGACGGGTACCTGGGCACGGTTACACGAGTTGGGAGGCCCCCAGTGACCTCTCCCCACAACGCGGCAGCAGTGATTGGGTTTGCCACGAGAAAGCAACGCTCCTGGAATTGCACTCACAACATATGGCATGCGGGGTGCTTAGCATTCACCACCTAATTTGTCCCTCTGCCCTTCCCTACACCACATTATCAATCACTTGGCTTTAGAACAGCCCTGATCCATCTCCCTCCCTCTCGCTTTTTTCGGTGGTTGGGTGTGTTGCCCCCCCCCCCCCCCCCCCCCTTCTTTTCCTGAGAAGCACAAACCCAAAGTCAGGAAAGAGGTGGTGCAGGCTCGGTGCTAATCTCTGAAGTCTGACTTTGCATGGAGAAAGTCTTCCAGCAGCTCAATTACTTCAGCCAATAATTAGCAGTGCACACCAGCTGAGGGTCTCTGGGCTGAGCCTTGCCCTCTGCATTAGTTACAGGGCAGAAATCACATGTTGTGGGAGTTTTGCATTGTCATTGCAGGGAAGTGATCCTGGTGGGAACAGAAACGATGGTTTCCAGGGCTTTCTGCAGTCTCAGTGTCGCACAAGCTCGGGACCCTTGTGCTTTCATTGCTGGTGCTGGAAAGATGATGCTGAAAATGTCAGACAAAGCTCCTGTACTCTGCGGTGGGAGGAACTTTATCCCAATATTCCTATTCCACCTCTTTCTGCACGGGGCAAGCTGCCATTGTATCAATATAAAAATACAGCGTCCCTTCTTCATAATCTTTACAGGTCTTGTTTTTTCAGTGAAGATGGGGAGTGACACTGTTGGTGGTGTTTGGAAAGATGCAGGCGGAGAAAATCTTTACCTTATAATTAATTACAGCTCAGGGCTTCATGTTCATAGTTGCCTTCAAACTCCAGCATGTTCGCTCTGTGTTAGGACTAAAGCACTATTCATTGAAGCTAGTTTTTTGAAAAGTAAAGGTTATGTAAATCTCAGGAAATCCTACTTTATATATGGATTTGTTCAACAGGTATATATATAAGATAACATGAAAAAACACATGGCAGATTAAAAATCTGTTTAAATAGCATAAATAAGTATACATGCATATTGTTTTTTGTTTCTAAAATGTTTATTTTGTGACTTGTATTTTGCCTTGACTTGCAACGTCCATCCTTCTTTTACAGATTGTTCATACCTCTGCTTTTGCTCATTTGTCGCTGTTTTTTAATCTATGTGACAAGCTCTATGGACAAGCCAAATGCGAGAAGGGCAATGAAAGCCTAGTGTAAAACTGCTGACTAATATTTCCCCAAAATCAAGTCCCTCCAACCCGCTCATGGAGGAATTAGCTGGGGAGACTGTGTGGCTATCACTTGTGTCCCAAAAGAATTAATCCTCCTCCTGTCTCCTTTCTCTAGCAGGACTTCAGTTCCATGAGCCTGTCTGCCCAGGGCGCCAGAGTCGCAGTGCTGATGGCTAAATCGTCCTTTACATCGCACTGGTTTAAGGCTGAATTCTGGCTTAGCTCCGGGGATTTAAAACAGTGTAAGCAGAAGCACAGTTTGGCCTAACTCTGCAATCTTTGCTCAAAATTAAAGCTCAACCCGATGAGAACGACCTTTTTTAATTTTTTTTTATTAAACTCTTGTCTTCTCAGTCTGAAAAAGCTTCTGTAGATCAAGCATACCTGCAGTTTCACCCACATCCCTGTCAAATTGCTCTGTGTCACTGCAGTGAAAACCAGGGATTAATCTGTTTAGATCAACAAATTGAGTAGTAATATGAGGGTGTTAAAATCTGAACTCTTTTTAAGACAATGCAGGTGAGCAATGAGATTAACTATCGGTTTCTTGTATTGATAAAGTTCGAATGTTTCAGTTCATTTGCCCTGCTGTTTAAAAACTGTCAGCTCTCTCTTCTTAAGGAGCTGTGTGTCAGCAGCACTGGTCTTACAGCGTTTACCCAGCGCCCCTTAGTACCCACAAAAAAGTTTCTTCACTGCAGATCTGCTTTTCACATACCTGATTTATTGCCCGCAACTCTCAATGTTATTGCGTCATTTTTTTCCTAAATGATACTGGTGCTCAAATAATTTTGTTTACCAGCTAGTCATCTAATCATTGCTTTACATAATCATATTTATATTAAGTAGATAGGAACAATTAACTTTGTTTTAAGTGTAGTTATTTGAAATACAGTAGTGGTAATATCTGCCAGAAGCAAATAAACATATTAGCAGGAAATGCTTAAATGATCTGGATAACCCTATGAGCCAGCATAGCAGGTGGTAATATCCTGTTTTTAAATTACATTTCAGCAAGTGAACATAATAAATCCTCTTGTGTTATATATTTCGCTGGTAGCAACTTATACTCACATTATTCTATTTGACCTCATTACTGCTAATCATTATCACATTTTTAATAGCTGCCACGGTGAGTGAAACAGTTAATACAGTATTTCTTGCCGAAAGAGAGCCTGTCAGGTTATTGATGACAAATTAAAATTAATAAAGAAGATCTGTGTTGAATTTGAGGGAATGGAATAACTGCGAGCATCCAGATGATTGGAAAGGCCTCTGGGGTACTCTGTGAAGAGTAATGTTTTTGGTGTACGTGTATTGTCTTGAAAGGAACGCTAAAACTGCCAAATCTCTGCTTTTGCCTGGAAGACTTCCTGAAATAGGAGCTGTATTCTTTTGGCCCTCATCACATGTAATTTATCCCTGGGAGAGTTATTTCCCGCTCTGTACACCTCCACTTGGTGCTGTAATAACAGCCAGTTGCTGGGGCTCCATGCTTTTATTTACCTCGCTGAGGATCTTTACAAGAACCATCACCAGCAGGTCTGGATGAGGCAGTAAATAAGTAAAAGTCCAACACTGAATTCCTGCCCTGGCTATTTGCTGAAAATTTAGCCTATTGCTATTTATTTAAAACTTTCTGGGGCTGCACAATCCTCCTCACAGCAGCGGCAAAGCATCGCTACCCGCTGTCCAGGCGTCCCCTCTTGCCGCAGAGCCGACGGTGGGTACCGGGCACTAACTAACTGGCTTTATGAAAAATTAATGCATTTACATATCCTCCAAACGCTCCCGCCCGCGTTTAAAGAGCAGTGTTTATTAGAGGTGAGGGCTCCGCGGGGACAGGGCAGCCGTGTGGCGGGAGCCGCTCCCCGTTGGGGAGGGCAGTTCAAGGCCATCCCGAGGTCCTGAATTAATTGAACATCGCGGTATTAGCTCAGTCCTTAGCAGACAGTAGTCCGCACCGCAGAATCACCAGACATAATTTTGACTGTGCCCAGGAGGCATACCAGGGAGACTGAATTATCTCTTACCAAAAGAGAAAGTAGTCCTTTGAGGTCAACGGCGGAGGTCGTCGGTGGGTCAGCACAGAGGAACGCCAACACGAGATCTGCCCTAAAAAAGAAAAAAATAATGGTCCAATTACCACGAGTAAGCAAGTCATGCAGAATTTCTTCACACAAAGGGGCTCTTTTTGGAAAAGAGAAGAAGCCAGCAGCTGGTAACAGAAGTAGCGTTGCAGGGAGGCACTCGTGAATTTTTTGGAAAGGAAAATAGAAGGTGCTGCCATTAATTGCTCGGGTGTCGTTAAGCTACAAAACTGCTCTGTAGCGTTCAACGGATTCATCTGTATTTTCTCAAGAGTGCGAAACAAAGCTCTGGAGGATTGCACACTCTTCTGGTCTGTAATACCAATATGCTTTCCATACAGAAACATCAAGTCTTTACTTTAAAAGCATCACCTAAGTGAGGAGCAGCCAAAAATAGGCTTGTTTCTTTTAGGAGTTATTTAGGATTAGCCTCATTTGAAGGGGGAAAAAAAAGTGGCATTATGGGCTTCTGAGTTGTAGAAAACTGGAGCAAATTGGAGAGCGATGAACTCTGTCCGAAGGTTCAACCACAGCAAGCCCTTCCCCCACCACCGGCCTGAGAAACACGCTCCGTGTTGAGTCCCGATGCCTGGTGAATGGCTGTGCAGGGAAAAGGTGTCGGGCACTCAGACCCCCACCTGCCCC
Organism: Falco naumanni; assembly: GCF_017639655.2. Taxonomy (NCBI): domain Eukaryota; kingdom Metazoa; phylum Chordata; class Aves; order Falconiformes; family Falconidae; genus Falco; species Falco naumanni. The sequence continues at coordinate 51,600,140 of NC_054062.1, read as the reverse complement.
TAGAATTGCATCTTGTCACGTAGGGTTAAAGGGCACCGAGAGCCTCAGTGCTGAAGGTAAAACTTTGTGCAGTTCGCATGGTTGACAAATACCACTCAGATTGCTCTGCCACTGAAATTTGAAATAAAAATATAGGAAATGAGGAGTTAATTCAATTAAACGTTTTCCCACCCACATTTTACCTTTCCTCACCACTCAAGGGAATCATTCATGGAATGTATATCACCAGCAGACTTATTTTTACCATTATTTTTAACTTAATGAGTATACCTTACACATCAGAGAGAAAGTACAAAGGTTAAATTTTACATTAAGAGCACATTGCAACATGATATGCAAATATTCCTATGCAAATCTAAAGCCACCGGAAGATAAATGTGTTATATTTTTAACCAGTTAACTATGACGGTGAAGTATGGTGCAAGATATTCAGTAGTTTCATTTTATATCTTTCTTGTAAATAATGCATAAAGTATGTAGATGTTGTCAAAATATGATGAAGCTATTAGCTTTATAGTTTTCATAGTTAAGAATGTGTTCAGCATGTAGCTCATAATAACTCATTTCTAAACGCAGACACCATTATAAAATATTTCTTGTTCAAGTGAATGTTATCATGTGACATAATGATTTTGCTTAAAACCAAGTTAAATGAGGAGTAAAATTAAACAATATTGCATGAATTGTGTTTGACTAATTTTGTGTCACATTATATTAGCCAAGCTTTCAAAATATGTGTTAATGACAAATAGTGTAAGCCCCTAACATACTTTATATGTCTGTAAAATCACCCTTAAGTCATTAGCTTTTAAAGGTTCATTTTGTTTGCAGTTTTTGTAGCCACTGGCTTTTTAGTGATTACTTTTGTCTATGAAACTAGACATGATTAAAAAAGAGATATTTTACATATGTCTTTGGGACTTATTGCCATATTATGGGGGCATACTGTGTGCATTAAAACAAAGTCTAATAATTGATGAGCTCTACAGTTTTGAGATAAACATAGTTAAGGGTGAATTCTAACGTTTACGTCGTATTTACATAAGAATGACACTGAGCTTTTAATCAACAGTTTGTTTATTTTATGTCTGGATTTATCTGTTGCCCCCTGCAAAAACCTTTCATACCAAATGCAAGGAAAGTCTTAGAGTTCTCCAGGTTTAATTCAGAAGTGCCCAAATTTGCTTCCATAAGATAACTGCCTCCTTTTGGCATGCTGTAAGCGCTACCAGAGTCTGGCGGTGGGGACCTGCAGCCCTCACAGCATGCGTGGAAAAGCTTCTTTGGACTTTACGTCGCTGGAGCAAGACTATGTCTAAAAAGGGTCTTGGTGCTAAAGCAGAGCCGGGTAAGAAGCTGTACCGGTTTCTTTTCTGGACAGGCGTTAGGGCTGTCTGAGCATGCATGCCCAGATGGACATCTGTGGTTTCTGTTCAGCCGCTTTCCGGACACTGTCTGTTACTTTCTCCCTCTATGTCTCAATTGAAATAGGGAGGAAAGGTGAGGATCCATCCAAGCTCCGTGCCTCATTGTGGGGCTTTCAGAGAGGTGTCTGCCCCACCACCGGTCACTCAGCAACACAGAGCAGTCCTTCCATGTAAGACCAGGGCCAGGCAGGTATAATATCAGCTCTTGAGTCTTTCCTCAGAGGGGAGGAAAAAAAAAACCAAAAACAAAAAAACTTTTTATGTGGTGATCTCTTCCTATATATGTTTAATTATTGAAAAAAAAGGAAAAAAACCACCCCTTCCCAATGGGCTAGGGTGATGCTCAGTAATGCCAGTTGGCTAGGTGAGGGGTAAGGGCAGGATACTGAGGGGGGTGGGAAAGTGCAGAGAGAAAGCAATGTGGTGTTTTTTTAGCGTTTCAATGCTCAACTTCTTTGATAAAATCTTCATTCTGCCCACCCTACCCTTGTGCCTTAGAAAGCTACAGCTTTATCTCAAGAATTTTCCCTCTGGACACTTGTCAGAACAAAGAGTATGGACTTTGCATATCATTTATCCTCTTGTATATAAGGAGCTTGTCACATCTTAATGTTGAACCTCACCAGAGAGCAGACCTCTCAAGCACTCGGCGCTCTGCTTTGCATTTGGGTGGGAAAAGCGGATCTGCGGTGCTGCTCCGGCTCCTGCCTGCATCTGGTGGCTGGCTTGCCCGCTCCTGCTGCGCAGCACGTGCTGTCGGCTCCGTGGCATGGAAGAGGGGCAATAGCCGCGTGGCAGAGGTGCTGGGCAGGGTGACAGCCGAGAGAAACCCTGGAAAGAGATGGGTTCTTCTTCTGGAAATCACTTCTGAGGTGGCCGAGTTGGTTTATTTGCTGTTTTCATCAAACTTTTGATGTGCTTTTGTAGCATGTCCCTGAATTTAAAATTGCTTGTAAGGACTCAACTTTGCCATCCCAAGAAAGGTATTGAGCTGGTGCTATTCGTATGCATCCTTCTGTAAAAAAATAATAAAAAAAAAACCCCAACAAATTACATTCTGTAAATGCCCTGACATAGTGTCAGGGTTTGTACCCAAAGCTTTCAGAATAAAGACTTGGCCTTCCTTTCTGTGAAAAGGATATTGTCATCTGGTGGAGGTCTCCTGGTACCAGGAGACAGGGAGAATTTGGCTCACGCATTTGGATCCTGCCTCAGGAGGGAGGGCGGCAGCTCACACAGCTGAGCCTGGACCAGCTCCTGAGGCTCTGCTGGGTCCAGGTCACTCACCCAAGGTCAAAGTCCCAGTCTGCCATCCCAGTTGCCCAAAAGCCGGGTGAAGAGGTGCCCCATGAAGTGCCCAAGAGCTGGGTGAAGAGGTGGGACATTAACATCTAACTGCTTTTTGAGTTTCTAAAAATAAAGATCAGAATGAAGATCTTTTATGGTGGAAGGTATTAAACAATCCTGACACAGTGATCACTGAGGAAAGGCAATACTCTCAGATATTAGGGCTATCAAAACCTTTAGTTTAAGCTAGTTTTTTTTACCCATGGGACTGCTTTCATTCATTGCACTTGGCTACTTAAATCCTTTGCATGCCAAAGTATTTAATAACAGCTGTGGGACCAGGGCTTTTCTCGGGTACTGAGTTTACAACATGTGTGAATGGCTGAGCCTTGGCTTTAGGGAAAGTGGTGGAATGCTTTCCTCTTCCCTGCGTGATGCCCTGCACATGTGCAAGGCATGCCAATGTATGTACTCGACCATTTTGTCTTAAAGGTAGGTGGTGGGAGTGTATCTATGAGAAAGAATTATGCAGCTTGTTTAAGATAGAGCAGAACCAGTTGCCAGCTACAGATTCTGGATGGCAAGAAAGCCTGTTACACCTTCCCCAACAACTGAGGCTTACATTTTATATTGTGTTCAAAGGTGTTCTTCTCTTTGAGGAAAGTCACGTTGTGTGTGTGTTTCTGACTCCAGAGAGGCAACAGAGTGACTGTCTGGTCTTTTCACAGAGCTGAAGCTGAGCTTGCATGGACTAAAGGCTCTTAAGTCCCCATTCTCTGGTAACATCAAAACATCTGCCCTGTTATGTCATTATTATTATTATTATTATTATTATTATTATTATTATTATTATTATTACTACTACTACTACTACTACTATTATTATTATTACCACTATTACTATTACTATTACTATTATTATTATTCTTTTATTTATTTATTTAAAAGGTTCATTTAGGTCCATTCTCAGTATGAATGGATTTGCAAAGATGAAGGCGGAGTGTGTTAAATAGGGCAGTAACACACTGTCCCGCTGTGGAAGATGCTGTGGAATTGCAGCCAGCTAGCTACAGCTCTCCAGCACCAGCCCTGGAGCCCACGGACGCTTGTTTGCAGTGGGCTGCACGGGGAGCTTCAGAGCATGCTGGTGCATCCAGCACTGGAGTGTCCAAAGCTAACGATTTTCCAAAGTATTTGTTCTTTCAATAACTCTGATGCATTTTGCTGCTGTTATTCATAGAAGGGGAAGACAAGAGAACTGTATTAAAATGTCAGAGAGAAGCAAATGATCTCCATTAGGTATCTAGTCTTCTCACTGGATTTGATCTGGATTTATCCTTAAAGCACAGGTGGCCAATTTGGGTCAGCCTTGTTTAGGCATGTCTTCAGACTTATCCCCCAAACCTGAACTGAAGCAAAGAAAGGTGATTTCATTCCCAGCAGCTCAAAGTGCGATTTGGCAGGGTGCCCTGATGAGTAAAGCAGCGGGCTTGTACTCTGGAGGTTGGTTTCATTATCACCACCGATGATACAGGGTAAGTCACCTACAATCTGTATCTCATTTTCCCATTGAGAAAATGGTTCTGCAAGATGCTATAAGAGTTGTTGTTTACGTGTCCTGTGTGAAAATTAAAGGGAACTATTGTTGGCTAGATAGTTGGTTTGAGATATCCATCTCAAATTTAGAATTGCTAAAATTAAAAGATAAAAAATTGTAAATTAAGTTGAAATAATAGAACATATACCTCCTCTATTCAAAAGGTGAAGTTCCATACTACAAATTCAAACAGTCCTTAGAAGAATTCTTGGGAGTATTCATTTGTGGTAAAGTTGGTGTCAATGTTTTTGAAAGATTAGAGCCAAAGTCAATTGCTGTTCTGCACAGAATGATGCCACCATTGCCAGGTGCAGGTGTGAGTTTTGAGCAGGCAGAGAAGACAGCTTTGGGAAGCAGGATCAGGTAGGCTGTGTGTCAGTGTCAGCAAGGACTGGAAGAATAACCATCTGAATGAGGCAAGGGCCAGGCAATTTAGTTTTAATTATTTTTCCATTTTTTTTTTAACCAGGTAAAACACATTCTGAACATTGGATTATTTGAAAGGTTATGCAAGAACCGTTATGATTCCTTATTTTTTTCTGATTCTCAAATTTCACTTAGAAGTTCAGTGGGCTTTCTGGCAACGTTCAGAACAGAAAGGCTGTCAAGGAGGATGTTGAACACCAGGATGGTTGGAGATGGTCCTGATCATTTTAGCTAATACTCTGCTGACTTGTGATTAATACTCTGGGTTCAATCTATCATGACACGACGACAGCTCTGCCACAGTATTACACAGAGTTGATTGAACTGGTGATTTCCATAGCTATTTCTGGAAGATCAGTAGAATAAAAACAAAGCAGGTGAAATGGATAGCTGGCAGTGAAGCTGTTTAAATATTTATAAAACAGTTAGCTAAGAATCAGGATCCATTTAACATAGCCAAATTTGATACATTAAGATGAATAATTGCTCTTCTGTAATACCATTCCATTTATTTATTTATATATACTTTAAAATTGAATTGCTACTTTCCCTATGACTTGAAGAAAGGTTTTGAAAGTAATATGTTGTCCTTGGATCAAACTCTGAATGATCAAAAAATGTCAATGTGGAATACTGCCATTTTTATGAAGAGTATTGTTGATTTACTTTGCTGTGTTGAGAACAGAATTTAGTTGGGAAGGGAAGGGAAGGGAAGGGAAGGGAAGGGAAGGGAAGGGAAGGGAAGGGAAGGGAAGGGAAGGGAAGGGAAGGGAAGGGAAGGGAAGGGAAGGGAAGGGAAGGGAAGGGAAGGGAAGGGAAGGGAAGGGAAGGGAAGGGAAGGGAAGGGAAGGGAAGGGAAGGGAAGGGAAGGGAAGGGAAGGGAAGGGAAGGGAAGGGAAGGGAAGGGAAGGGAAAGGAAGGGAAGGGAAGGGAAAGAAAATGGGGAAGAAAAGAAAAGGAAAAGAAAAGAAAGGAAAGGAAAAGAAAAAAGGAAAATAAAATAAAATAAAATAAAAGAAAGGAAAAGAAAGTAAAAGAAAAGAAAAGGAAAGAAAAGAAAAGAAAAGAAAAGAAAAGAAAAGAAAAGAAAAGAAAAGAAAAGAAAAAGAGAAAAGAAAAGAAAAGAAAAGAAAAAGAAAAAAGAAAAAAGAAAAGAAAAGGAAAGAAAAAAGAAAAGGAAAAGAAAAGAAGGAAAGGAAAGAAAGAAAAGAAAAGAAAAGAAAAGAAAAGAAAAGAAAAGAAAAGAAAAGAAAAGAAAAAAAGAAAAAAGAAAAGAAAAGAAAAGAAAAAAGAAAAGAAAAGAAAAGAAAAGAAAAACTCTTATTTGCCCAAAAGAGTTTGTTCCAAGGAAAAATAGTATTTCCAAACTAGAAAGTCACAGTATTGTAGAAACAGGAAAATTCCATAAATAAATCTAAAAATAGATTTTAAAATTAAAATAAAAAACAGTTTCTTTTTCAGAATGCTAGAGTTCTATCTGAAGGAAATTATTTAATGTTTTAAATTCAACAGTGTTCCCCAGACCCTCTAGTACAGCCCAGTGTACGCTTAGAAAAAGCTACTTCATCTATTTAATTAAGAGAAACTACTATCAAAGCAGATTTCGCATTTAAAATTCGTGTTTAAACTTCTCACAGATTAAGTGAGCTTAAACAGTTGCTATTCCTGACTTTAACAGCATTATAAAATACATTAGAGATTGAGAGGATAAAATTCTGCCATGTTAGGTTATAACCTAACTGCTATTTGCAGTTGTAAGGACTACTAATGGCGCAGGGACAAGATTTATTATAGTAAAGACATCCTGCTTAACATTACCCTTGTCATTCCATTAATAATGACTGCTTATGAGCCATCTCGTTGGCATCTTTGTTGTCCTGAAAACTTAAAACTCACAGCACAATTCTTTACGATGTGCTACATTGCCCCCTCTGGGTATTCCTGACCATTATCCCATTTGGTTATATTCAAAACTGCTGCCTCCTGAGAGAGCATTAGGGCCGACCTTTAACCCTGCAATATTCTTGGTTCAAATGGCGTAATAACATGTAGTGAATATTTACAAGCATACTTATACTATAATAGAGTACTGCTGTGAACATTAGCACATATTTTCTGCTCAATCAGGCTTTGATGTAGAGCTTGGCTTGTACCCTGGAGAAAATGCAGTCCCCAATAAGCTGTGCTAGTGAAACACCCTTGAACCTAAACAGCTTACGCAACGTAAACTGCTGCGATGCAGATTAGCGGGCAAACATACACATTTGCAACGCTGCCAGTCCCAGCAGCGTGCTGCCGTGCTTCGTAGTGTCTGCGGGAACCCCCTCGCCCGAGGAGCGCACAGCGGGAGGCGCGGCCCCTGGCGCAGTACCCGGGGTTTTAGCGACGTAGTTCCGTGGACGGAGAAAAGGTGATATTATCCACGGAAAGAAAATTAAAAGCAGTAAGCCACAATGACAACAGCCACAGCGTTTCTCCTGTCCTCTCTGCTTTTGGAGTGGCTGTGGGGGCAGCTGCGCGTCATGCTGCTGACTTTCCACTTGTCTCTCCGTCCCCGCCAGTGACATCCTTACGCGGCTGTCCCTTCCCTTGCTGTCGTCCTGGGCACCTGCCACGTGTTTTCTGAGGTGACATCGAGGAGCCCTGGCAGCAGCCTACGAGCCGTGCTTGCTTCCTTGAAGCACGTCCTGCTCTGGCAGTGCAGGCTGTGCCAGGATGGGGTGCTTCACGGGAACTGCTCTGCTCTTGACCCAACCCTTCCTACCTTCTCTTCTCCCCTACCCCACAAAGGGACAGAGCTTAAAACCTAAAGTAGAGAAGCTTTAGACCTTATGGAAATGGTGGCAGATGATAATTTCACAAGTAGCATGGGAATGGCACCTCAGGGCTCTTGTAGGTTTAAAGGTGAACTTCTCCACTCTTCTCAGAGAGTCAGAGGTTTGGCTTCCACGTGGCTTCACTCGATGTTGTCCTCTGTCTGCAGTTACCATCCTTCCCCGCCCTGCTCCTCTCCTGCCCTGACGCTTGTGGAGCCATCCTCTCCAGCCCAGCTGCACCTTCTTCACCCACCTGAAATACCCCTGAAGATGTCTTCCTCACCACCTCTGCCCCTGGCCATCCGCTTGCACCCCTCACCATCCAGCTCTACCTGCTCTGCCCTGACCCCCACCAGCCACCAGCACCCCCCTTCGTTTTACCCTCCCCTGCTGACTGGAAGCGGCTGGGTGTCCGTAGGTGCTTGCTGCCCCAAACCATCCGGCATTTCCAAAGTGACGTGCATGGCTTTGGCACAATACACAGATGAAATCTAGAGCATGAAAAAGGCCTCTCTCAGCCAGGTTAGTGGCTTTAATATTCATTTGGGTGTAGAATTTTCTAAGTTTGTTCCCCTTGCTCGCTGTTTCTCCTTCCTTCGGAACAAGGTTATTGTTCCTTATTTGTTATTAAATCCACTTTTGCTGTGCTTTGCGCTCGGTTGCCTGTTTCTGTAAGGTGCCCAGTGGAAGAGTAGAGATTTGATTGATCCTGCACCCAAACCTGCTCGTGCAAGTTCTCTGATTTTCAGGCCTTGGAGGAGAAAGGGTCACTTCTTAGTTTTGTTGGTTTATGAGTGTGTAGTTAATCTGCTTAGAGAAGAGTCCCGCGCAGAGGTAATGTGAGCTTTTGAAAGAAGAGTCTCTGGTGGTTATGAAAAACTTTGACTTAGCGATATCTGTCTGTCTTCAGCCAAAGACAGAATAAACCTTCCTTATTTTCTTGGTGTAACTTATAAACCTGTTACATTTTTTGCATTAAAATCTTCCTATACAAAGGAGATGTCCATTTTTGATATTTTATTCATAAGATCCCTCAAGGTGTCATTGAAATTCTTGCAGTCTTTCATCAGTGTGATCCATTCTTGGAGAGTACACCTGCACAATAGATGAAATGGTTGTCCTCGGAGAATAATGGCAGCCATCCTGATATTAATTTGGTTCCAAGTAATTATCAAGTTCATATCTTTCAGTTTGCTGGGTAACTTTTTCTTCTTTTTGATTTTTTTTTTTATTATTATTATTCTGAAAAGAGTTAGCAGGGCTTGTTAGTGCCACTCCAGACCCTCCATACAGACTGGTCCTCTTCGCTGGGACTTCAGTTCACTTAACCATGACAGCTGTCTGTCCTCTCCTGAAATTATTATTATTTGGTGTGTGAAGTAATGTACCACACAGAAATTTGTACATGATTGGTGTAGTTAATGCTCTAGGAAAATATGATGCCTTATATCAATCATGCGCTGGTGTTGCTCTATTGATTACAACCCCGTGTACCCAAGTGGAGAATCTGGTACAAGTCTGCAGTGTGCTTTCTCTAGACCATTTAGATATTTATTGTAAAATAATATTGAAAAAGACAGTCGGCCAATGCCCGTGAATCTAGCTCAGAATTCAAACAGCGTCAAGTGGCATCTCTGCTGGGGACAAGCCCCTCTGCTCTGCAGAACCGTGTGAGCAAACGGTTGCTCGAGCAAGGCTCGGTCCTCATGATGGTGAAGGAACAACTCAGAACCTCAGGAGTCAACCCTGAGAAGCTGCTTAGTAATTAATTGATCTGCATTTTAGTGCTCATCAGAGGAGAGGCACTCCTGTATCCGTCCCATAGCAAGCGCAGGTCAGGCAGGGCAGCTCCATGACCATAAGCACTCGATGTGTGTTTTCTTAATATGCATTTAATTATATGCATATATGTATATTCAACACATATATATGCATATATTTATATTAATTAAGAGTAATAAGCCATGAAATGGCAAGACCAGCCAAGCAGAGACCAGCAGTATTCCTATACATACATCCTCAACGCCCTTTTTAAAGATGCTGTCATGCAACGGGAGGACCTCAGTGCATCCCAAGGGACTCTATCAGTGCCAACCAAAAAGGCGAGCCCTCCTGAAGGGTTGAAGAAGTCCTTAAATGCAGTTAAAGGCTTGCACTGCAAGGCCTGAAGGGCACAGAGGAGTGCAAAGCCTGTGCCCGGGGACAGCCAGCCCTGGCAGCATGTGTTGGTGTCTCTCCCAGCTATCCCATCCTCTTGCATGCTTGTGCAAGATGTCTGCCTGTGATGATTAAGACAGAAGAGCTGTGTCTCTGCTTGGACACATACGGTTGAAACAAATGTTACCTGAAAACAATTTTTTAAAAATATTGTTATTTGGGAAAACTTGCCTATGGGTTTTGCTGCAGCATAGGGATCTGGGCAGAGGAGGAGCCCAGCGGCGTTCTTCAGATTATTAAAGGTTTCTCCTTCTTTCCCCTGGCTGTTGCTAACCAATTTGTATTTTGAAGGAAGCCTGCAAGAAATTTTGTGTTTTCTTCAATTCTTCCAGTTTATTTCTGTTCACATGGCTCTCCTTTTTCCCCCCATTGGCAGTAAATCCTTAGGCTGAGCCATCCATTTATTACCAGTTGGCAGTTGTTCAGTCTTCCAGTCTACAGTGATCTGTTTTTAGCTGCCAATAGCGCAGCATTAACAAATCTGTTCTGATACTTATCTGTGGCAGTGTCTTTTGTTAAATGAAGAATACAAAGTTTAGGACATGCTGTATTGGTATTTTTATTGCGTCAGGTAGGGCACTTAAAACTTCCCTCCAATATTTTTCCAGCACGGGGTAACATCTCTAGCACTCTCTGCGTCCTGTGATGCAGTTTTCTCCTATATATTTTTCAGATGCTGCTTCCTGAAACAGGGAGGTTTGATGGGAGTGCTCGTTTTTTTTTTCCTGATGATGTTAGAGAAAAATCTCAACATCATGGAAAGAAGTGAATAACTTATTGATCTTAATTTTTCTGATTTTTCTCACATGTAATTAGCTGCAATTTTACATGGAAAAGTATTTTGCACCCCTGTAGGTCCCACCACCTTGGGCTGGCAGCCCAAGGCCTTATCAGACGGAGGATTCAGGCCACAAGCCCGTGCCCGTGCTCGCTGAGCTGGGCTGCGGGCTGCACGTGCACTGGCACACTTGCTACGGCAAAAATAAAAGGCCCCATTTTTTCTTATTTTTTTTAATTTATTTATCCATTTATTTTTAATGGTTGTAGAATGGTGTGGGTTATAAATTGCATTAACATCAGGAAGCTCTCACTTGATAATTGTGTTTTATGCTCTTTTTTTTTTTTGCAGAACGTTGGTGGCTTTAATTAACCAGCCTGCAGATGGATTGGTTAAAAGATACATTTCACAGTGCATCTACATCTTTTTTCAGTCATCATATACTTAAATTGCAAATTCCCATGAACTGTAACCTAGTGTCTTATGGCTCTTGATTCTACATTTCCCTACAGATCTTCTATCTTCAGTCGTGTCAGAGCTGGAGGATGTGACTGCTAGTAAAAGGTACAGTGATATTAAACTGCAGACACACCCCCCCCCCCCTACATTCACATGACATTAAGGGTCTGATTTAAGACCACCAAGATATAAAGCTAAGTTAGAAGAACCTCTGTAGATATTGCAGTCCTGTGTGTGCGGATGCTGCGTCCCACCTTTGGTCCAGCATGCAGTGTTTGCACACATACCTTGTGGCAATGTGATGCAGGTGAAGAATCACCAGTAAGCTACCTGTACTGCAGACCACGAGGCTTTCTCCTACAGCTCACCTCTTGTAAGATGAGGTCTGAGCAGGCATGAAGTCTGCAAAGATGCTCATCAGGACATATCGTGAGGGTTTATCAGACCCAAACCCTCATTCTCCTCCTTTCCCCCCATGACTGTTCCTCCATAAATCTGCCCACATTCATATTACTGACAGAAAGGCCATTTTTCTGCTAAATTTCAAGTGCTGCTTTCCACTCTGGAAACTTTTCCATTTAACAGCTTCAGCATCCTCCTGGTCCAGAGGTGGCCGGTGCTGCGCCCAGGCAGAGACTGCCGAGCCGTGCTGCTTCGCTCACCCGTCGTCAGCCGCTGGCAATCCTGACTGGAAACTCCACTGATCGATGCAAAAGGCAAAACCTCCAATAAATTCAGTCTGTCAAAGACATCATCCAGAAAGGAGGTTTTTCAGTCTGAGATGAGGTTTGGCAAATTTATAAGCATCTGGGAATGAAGTCGTAGATAAGGGAATTTAAGTCCCTGTTAACAGGTCTGTAATGTACGATGACTGTACATGCATGATTTTAATTTCCAGAAACAGGCTTTGATGCCAAGTGCTTTATAGTCAGTGGAATGGCTTCCAACAAACTTGAGTAAACTTGATATCAGGCCTGCAATGACAAAACCCAGATTGAACACGTTTTCTTACACTCAAAATTACAGATACCTACTTTTTGACATTTCAGCACTCTTTTCCTTCCTCCCCTAGTGCTTTTTTTTTCTTTTTCTTCTTTTTTTTTTTTCTTTTTTCTTTTTGACATGGCCATAAACCAATGCATTTTCTCAAAATCCTGTGTTTCAAAACATGGAAATCACAGGCCTTGAACCATTTCACTGGAGGGTGGATTTCACCGAAGATATCGCATGGGCGCATTTCCCTCTTGGAGTTTGCCTCTTGCTGATTGTGCTAATATTTGTGAGAGGTTGTTGCTATGGCACAGACCTTTCTGAGGATTTAATGCCCTGTATTATTTTGCATTTAAAAAGTTTTACTAATCTCCTGCTTAAAATTGCTTTTAAAAATTTGTTGGAGCATAGGTGATTTTTATTTCTTTTAAGATTCACAGGACTGTGGTGAGGTTACTGTATTTCTTCTTTATCTTCGGAACGTCATGGCTGATGATACTTTGCTAAAGATACTGAGTTTTAAAAATCACCCGAAGGCTGTTGACTATGAAAATCCCTCAAGGGCAGGGATGAACAGGGATCCTGGCAGGGGGGCGTGGGATGCACCAGTGCCTCTGCACACCCCCAGTGCCAGGTTAGCTTCTGCATATTGAAGATTTTGGGGTGGGGTGGGTGCCTTGGGCTTGGGGCACCACTGATGGATATCAGCACATGGGGTTGCTTTGCCCTGGGCCCTTTGGAAGCATGTGCTGGAGTGCGGGAAGGGACTGGGTCTTAGTTACACTTTTTTTATTATTATTTTTTTTCCCCAATGCCTTTTTTCTTCAGAAATGTAACTGTTTATAATCAGTTTAATGCAGATGAAACCATTACTTCTTCACTCTTCAGAAACCCTTTATGCTTCTTAATTAAAGCCTTTGTCTGAACACAAAATAATTAATACATAAAATGAAGCACAGGGAAAAAATCGACTGTGAAACTAGTCACTCACTTGTATATTTAAACAATATTTAATCATTAGAGTAACACAGTGCTTGCACTTTTGGAAAGAAAACAAGCCTTATACTTCATGTTTATTTAACACTTTGACTAGTTCATTCTTGGAGGTATGAAATGAGGCTTATATAGTGCCAGAGCAGTAAATCATATGTTCTGAAAATTACTGAGTCTTAAACAGTAGTGTCATTTTAAACCTAAACAGTTCAGTGGTGCACCAGCATATAAAACTGACCTCTTATAACAACATCTACTGTTTACCCTGAAAGGCAAGTAAAGGAAATAAAAACAAGGCATAAAATATGGTGTAGTAAGGATGTCATTTACTTGTATTTCTGCCTCTATTCTGGATGCTGATCAGTACGATAACTTTCATACAGCTAATGCATTAAGGACAGTAGACACAAAAAATGGCATGGATATGCATATGTGTGCATATACACCAACTGTGTATGGACAAAAACTTGGGCAGCGTCTGACACCCAATCATTTTCCATCAGTATTTCATCAGCTTTTCAAACACATTTGTTTTAGCAACGTGCTTGCTCACTTTATAGTAACTTTTTTTTTTAAAAAAAAAACCAAACAAACACCAAAACATAACAGTGTTCTAATGAAAGAGTTTATTGTCAGGAATACTTGTTGGGGAAAAACCAAAATCAAAGCAAATATTCCGTTTCTTTTGTGGAGAGTGAATACTGAATATTTGAATTTGTAGGTGTGATTAGCTTACACTTTGCTTACAAGCACAAAGGCACTGGTTCATGATAAGTTGCATATAGGCTTTCATAACCAGCTACACGCTTGGCTTCTGAGTACAGAGTGACCACAGAGTTTGGCTCAAAAGCCATCACTTTCATTGAAATTGTTCAATGAGACTATTTACCGAGTCATACTTCAGAGAGGAGCAGGCGGACATACCTTTGTGTCATGTGTGGGTGAATATTTGTAATGAAAACCTGGAGACTCCCCTCACCCTGAAGCACCCCCGCAGTTTGGTGACGTTACATTTAAAATTGCTTCTCCGAGCCTGGCCCACTTCGGTACCGATACAGGTTTTATTACTCAGTCTCAGAGGAGTTTGTAATGTTGTTCATTCCCCTAATTGGATAAATGCTGGTTTATGAAGGTAAAAAAGCAACAGCACCTTTGTGGCTGCCAGCCAGCCCTCACCCCGCTCGCAGACGGGCTGCCCACGGGTGCCCCCCAGCCAGCCGGGCTTGTGGCCCCTTGGTGGGTGCTGCTGGGCAGAAGAGCTCCGCTGCTTCTGTTCCCAACACGTTTATGAGTAAGAGCTTTTTTTGTTTTATTTTGTGGGGTTTTGGGTTTTTTTTGCTTGTTTGTTTTTTTTTTTGTTTTCTTAGGAGGAGGATCCATTTCTGACATATATTGGTCATGTGCGAAGAATGATACTGATATTGTATTGCAGTTTGATTCTGCGATGCTTCTTAGGTAAAAATCGTGTTGGTTTTAAGGCTATGGGCTACCAGATTGAGTGTCTCAGAATTCTGTGGCCAAAGGTGAAATCAGACTTTGCTGAGACAGGAATTCTTCTGGAGTGAAGAAGTCATCCCTTAAGAAGAGATAATGATGTTTATTTCCATCTTGGCATCACATTTGTCTCCAGTGCTTCTGCAAGCACGTCAGGAGGCTAATAAAGAGAGGAGATGGGCTTTCAGTTTGGAGAGCACCTGGAATGTGATTTGTATTAGTTTGAATCCTGAATGAATGGAATATTGAAACTCTAATTATGAATATTTTAAAAATTTGATCCTTCAATTAACTGTATCAGTTGTGTTTGTGAACTATCGAGAACTTTACATTATTAATGAACACACAAGGTTAATATTAGTTTATTTATCATTTGGAATATGACTTTTGAGTTAATCACACAAGTCATGCCACATTCAATTTTGATTAATTCATGAAGTTCATGCAGGCTTTGTTAAACAAATATTTATTATGTGTGATGTATTATAAAGTAATAAAGCATTTTTTCTCCATCTCAGGTCCTATAGACAAATGTTTTCCAATATGTTGAAAACTTTAACATGCAGCAAACATCCTCTTGTTTATGAGGAAGTTGAATAAATCATGAGTGTCCCCTGAGTGATTTTTCTTTTTCTTTTTCTTTTTTTTTTTTAATTCAGACATTATCCCCCTTGCATAGAGGTGGTTGCAGTTTGTAATAGCGCACAAAGTGGTCTGCACGCACCACATGGGTTTTCACATGCAGGCTGGTTTGTAGGACAGCTGCTATAATTCATCTCCTTGCTTCTACTTTTACTCAGTTTCAGCACAGTTAGAGAATAGGGCTACTGTTTAGTGATACACGTGTTGCAGAATTGGAATTACTCAGCGTTTAAATTTTTAACTGAAAAATATATAAAGTGTTTCTTACCTATGACTTCCTCTGTAGTTAGTGTCAGAAGTCCCAGCTGCCCACAATGAGGGACGTGCTGACGTGATCTTGCCGCCTCCAGCCCCTTCTCACTTGAGTCTGTCCATACCTTGTCCCATCGCACCGTGCAGGCATGCTTTAATATGCAACACCATTTGTATTATGGCCAAATTATTAAAAATAATGAAGTATTTGAACTCCTTGGTCATGCTGAAACACTGTTTTGAGAAGTCCTATGTCAGTCTTTGTTCACATGTGTGAGCTTCAGGCTGGTGAATGTGTTGGCAGAGTCTTCAACAGGTCTTTGCCCATGGATCCTGCTTTGAATGGAAGGAGTATTTTTGAAGTAAGAAAATCTTATGCCATTCAGTTTTTATGAAACACAGTATCAGCAGTCACAATCCATTAAAAATGAAGAGTGGAATCTGATGTTATTAAGAAGAGCAAGTAGTCTTAATCTGGTTTTTGGTTCTGAAAAGGGTTAAGGACTTAATTTAAACCTCAGTAAAAGCTGAGAGACAGACACAGCAACTCCGTTCAGGTAGTCTGAGGCTTTAAAAAGCTCCCTGAGTCACTAAGCTGGAGGTATAAATCCCGTGACTTACAACATAGGTAATGAGTTTCCTTTGAAAGAGGGATATGTTCTTCTGAATGCCAGTTTTGCCAAGTTTGTGTTGGGCAATAGGCCACATCTTAGTATTGTTAGGAGGATTCATGGTTATCTCATTTAAGGGTGAAATCTATTTTATTTAAAAACATGTGATTAGAAGGTTATAATATACTGTTTATGTGAAATTTATTCTGATTTAAATGATGCTCAGCCCCTCCCCTCTACATGGACAAAGCAGAGTCTTCGTTCTGAAAGGCCTGTGGATGATTCAATGATATTTATTTATTTATTTTTAATGTTGGCTGTGAAATATTTCATTATTAAAACCAATTTATTATTATTTTTTTTTATAAACAGTCTGTCAACAATACATGAATTTACCTGCTTTTTTTTTCCTGTTGGGTCAGTAGAATAAATACTTAGTTAGGCAGCCCCTAACTTAGCCAGGGCTCTGGCACACTTCAGTGTTCATTCAATTCAGACATGTCTGCTTTAACTAGTTTCAGTGTAGCTGTTACAATTTTCATCCATAATATATGATCAGTTTGTAAGAATTTCCTCTACATGTGAGAAACATATTTAATGCTAACATTCTCAAATTGGAGTTAGTTATAAATAATGCACTAATAGATGTGAAAGAGCGTAAATGATTCCTTTGTGTTGTACCTGTGAGGTTGTTAGTGCTTCTTTAAAAAACAAACAAAACCTCTTTTGCATGATATTTATTCCCATCTCTTCCATCAAAGGGGTTACAGTCTTTGTACATTTTTATGTAAATTAAAAATCTTTAGCCAGTTCTGTATCAAAAATAAATAGTTGAATGAGCTTGCAGACAACATTTATTTTGTATGTACATTAATGGGCACTTCCATTTTTTCCTGCAGGCTAGAATCCACTTTGAAATTCATGTTTGATAAATTCCCTGGCTTTCCGAGTAATTTAGCTGTCTATAGGGCTGTTGATCCTTTGAGTGTATTGCTGAACCATTGGGACTTGTGCACCACATCTGCATATCCAAGTTCAAATATATACTCAAGATGATTGGTTTAAACTTTAAGTTGTTGATCTTATTCCTGATAGATTTGTTAGATTGTCTCCCATTTCATTTCTAAAATCTGTGCCTAATCCATAAATACCCCTTCTTAAATATGGCTCCAATAAATTCACTGATTGAGTTAGTCATTTTGTAAGCACAGAGCTAAATTAATATTCAGCATAACCCAATAATCTTAAGACACAATGCTGTCTGATATTGTGTATACGAATGAGAATTTGAACAGGGCACTTACAGATCAGACCGAGTCGAGGTACTACTTTCCAAAGTAGAAAGATGCCCTCTGAAAATAATTTTATACATTTTGAGCTTTTCAAAGGGGATCAAGTTTTCACTGGACGTGAAATCAGTGGGAAAGGGTTCAATTTATCAGTCTTCCTCAGCTCTTCCAAGACTTCGGCCAGTTTAGCTTTGCTTTTTCTCTCTTTTTCAGGGAACCGGTTTAGGCTTTTATTTTCTGTTTGAGCATTTGACACGAGAGGATGATACAGCAGATGTAACAGCAAAATTTACAGCATTTTGAGAACTACAGCAAGAAACAGCCGTCTGCAAATTCTAGCCAGACTTATTTCAAATATAAACTGTCCTGAACTGCTGTGCAATACCCTCTAGACCAGAGGCACTCCTTTCCTGCCATATGTCCTCCTTCTGCTCTCGGTAGCGTGTGCATTTGGACCAGGTATGATGTACACCAGCGATGGGCAAGGGGCTGGGGTGTTGTGCAGGCACTGAACAAAAGGAAACAAGGAATTCACAGGAGTTGTACAAAAACTGGGTATCGCTTTCAGCTTTCACCTCTTTCAGCTGATTTTAAATGTTGTAGGCCCCCTTCATGTAAAGAAAGGGGGAATTTAAAAGATGTCTTCTGAATATAAATTGATTAAAAAATCATTCTGGCATAAAGCTACTTGTTTGATTTGCTGTTAGCAGGTACAGTATGATCAAAAATGTTCTGCAATGTATAAGAATCATGAAAATAATTTGCATTTGGAAGTATTTATGATGTTGTTAAATTTTTAGAGAATTCACATGTGTTTTCTGTGTTCTATTTTTTACATTCCTCAACATGAGAAGACTAGACAAGGGTGGTTTGTTTTGCTAGAGGTCTGTGGTAGGTTAGTAGCGTGGGTGTAATAACCTATTCTGACACTGTCATTGCAGGGATTGCAGTCACACTTCTTTTTTGTTTCTATTCTTTATAAGGAGATTATTTTAATATTATACCTTGTGTGGTCTTTCAAGGTAAATTCCAATAAGTTCCTTGTCTTAATTAATAAAACCGATCTCACTAGTAGTACCAAGAGTCAAATTTAGAGTCTCTCGGGCCTTTTTGTGATAGAGAGGAAAAGAGACGCGGTGGGGAGGGTATTCTTGCCTGTGTGGTTTTGGAGCTTTGTTGTTGTTTTGCTCTGTTTTAATATTATGTGAAAACTTATCTCTTCTTTTAAATTCTTAGCCAGGGTTTAATGAACTGAATTGATTAGCATCAAAAGGATTAGTGGAACACATTTTCTAGTTTTCTAGTTTTGAAACAAGCATAGGTCTGCGTACCTATGTCTCTGCCTTGTCTCACAGAGGTTAGTGTTCATACCCTTAAAAGTCTTCTGTACTGTGCTGCATGTGCCTTTTGTAGGGGAGAAAAATGTGTGCAGGTGCCGCAGAAGGGGGAGAGTAAGAGTCCTCAACTCCGAAATTAAATTTTTCATTTTACATAAAATCGAGTTTGCTCAGAAACAGTACCACAGTGCCATAGTATTTAACATGATTTACTACTTTGATCACTTAAATTAACAAATTGGACCATATTTCATCGAGGTAATTAAGCACATCTATAACTTTAATAATGTGACTTTCTCACAGGTGCAGTTCTATTAAAGTCCATCAGCCTAACTTTGTCTTCCAAACTAAGCACATCCAAAGCACTTCACTAAAGCACATCCTTTCCGCCTGTATCTCCTTGTTCTGGGCTGTTGGCAGTCCTTCCGTGTCCACTGCTGTTTTGTCTCAACAGCACCAATATGTATGTGTGTTGATTTGGAATGATTAGTGGAGTTTATGCCAAAAGGGGC
Source organism: Falco naumanni (assembly GCF_017639655.2). Lineage (NCBI taxonomy): Eukaryota > Metazoa > Chordata > Aves > Falconiformes > Falconidae > Falco > Falco naumanni. Next base: position 51,581,013 of record NC_054062.1, on the reverse strand, counting down.
TTTAGCCATTGGTGATTAAGCCTTTGGTCTATTTTTGTCAATAAAATGCGGATCCTGCTCACGAAAAATAGCAAACCCAAGCTTCAACATCCTTCTGTTCTGAGTCAGTGCTTGGGAATTCATGTGATGTGTTTCCAGTGCTTTCCTGCTGTTTTCGCCTCATTTCTTTCTCTGCTGTACTTAATCTCCTGAAATATTGGACTCCATGGCTGTTGTGGTATTATTTCTTGGTAAGGAAGAGGTGGCGGATCTTCATGCTCCAGAGAAAGCCCAGCCCAAATGGAGGGAATTTCCTGGGTGGAAAATAGAATAGCTCAGACCTGGTGCTCCTGCAAGAGCACCGTAGGACTTGGAATCAGAGCTGTTTGAGTTGGAAGGGACCATTAAAAGTCATCTAGTTTCAGCCCTCCCTGCCACTGAGAACAGACATCTTCAACGAGGTCAGGTTGCTCAGAGCCCCGTCCAACCTGGCCTTGAATGTTTCCAGGGATGGGGCATCTACCACCTTGCCGGGCAACCTGTGCCACTGTTTCCCCACCCTCATAAAAAAAAATTTCTTCCTTCAATCTAGTCTGAATCTACCTTCTTTTAGATTAAAACCATTACCCCTTGTGCTATCGCTACAGGCCCTACTATAAAAATCTATGACCATCTTTCTTATGAGCCCTCTTTAAATACCTCTGCTTGTTTGCCCTCTATTTTTCCAGTGAAAAGGTTTCCTTATGGGAATGTGTCGAGAGAGTGGAGACAGAGACATACTGAACACCTTCTGCTTCTTTCCAGTATGTGTTTTCTTTGCCACTATTTAGCATTGAAACATCTTTTGAATTCTGTTTCCACACCCTTGAAGTGTCACAACTGTACTAAGAGAACAGGGGTTTATATGTGTTGTGTAGGAGGGTGCACATTCAGTTTATAAGCCGAGGTCTGACGTTTGAAACCGTGCCATGTTTATCCCTAAAGGAGGTCTGGGCAGATCTGGTGGCTGCCCGAGGCGGTGGGCTTGCCTGGTGCTTCGTGAGCTCTAGGATTCGGCAGGCATGCCCACAAACCTCGGACATGTCTGGCAGCTGTCTGCAGGTGTGGAGGATGCGTGTGGGTTGGATGTGCACATGCTTATGTGCACATCATACATGAGTGACTTTTCAGTCCATCTTCAAATACTTCCATGGATTCCCTCCTCAATCCTCCTTGATTGTTAATGTGTTCGACTAGGTAGATGAAATCTGCCCAGTTTGCACATCCCTGAAGCCTCCCGCGTTCCGCTGGGGTCACTGTGATTTAACCTGAGCGGTACCTCTACTTCTTCTGGCCTCTCCCCACTGCACAGGGCAATTCTGGGCGCTTGTCTTCATTTCAGACATCTTCCTATTGTTCCCCTTTCCTGCTCATTCTGAACTTCTTCCTCGGGGACTTCAGCTGTTTTTTTGTCATTTCTGAGAGATTTGTTTTGTTTCTTTCCATCACTTTACCACCCCTGATTTTCCTGCACCTCTGTTTCATGTGCACTGCCCAGTGATGCTTTCTGCTCCCACCGGCCCCTCGTTCCTCCCCAGGGTGCCCATTGCATCTGCTCCTGTCCCTCCTTTCCCCTTCCCTCCCTCCCTCCTGTGCTGTCACGGCTGGCCTGGGTTAGCTGTAGTCAATTTTTGTTTCATCTTGTAGTCAGTATTACATAAATAGTGGAAGTTTGTCCTTGCCCTGCGTGATTGATGGGGAGGTATATTTGTACATATCGATTGAGATAAAAAATTAGTAGTTTGCAATAGGAAAGGCAAATTAGTCATCAGAAGGAAGGTGCTTGGAGTATTTTAAGAGTTCCTTGATTAATTCTCATGCTGTGAGTTCTTCTGACAGTAAGTTTTATGTCCTGAGATGTGGGAGGATGAGGCAGTAGTATCAGGTTATTGCAAATTTTACTTTTACTCCTTGCTGATTTATTTTACTGGCTCTCACTGCGATTAGACACAGAGGGCTAAAAATGACTTCATTTTGGGGTGACAACTGCACTTTTCTGTGCTTGAAATGAGAGCCAGGAAGGAGGGTGTAGGTCTTAGCTACAAAATTATTTTCTTTTTGCATGAAAATTAATATTTAAAAGCTAATGTGCATAAAATCAAAATAGCCTTTGTCCATGGTGACAAGTCCATCAGTTGCATGTTACCACTAGACAAGGAAAGAACTAATTCAGTGATACACTGATTAGTCTGAGAAGTGATTTTTTTCTCTGCTTACTTAACAATTTTCTTCCTAATCACCTTATTGAAAGTGGTTTTTAATAAGCATCATAGAAGGCTGAGAGATCTCGGTCTTCTTCCTAAAATACTTTCCACTTTTCCAAGGATTTTGTAGCATGTTTTGTAGTTTTCCTTTATTACAAACTATAATAGAATTCTTCCCAATAAAAATTGACTTATATTTGGCACTTTTAATTTGTCCAAGAATAATTTAGATAGAAATTCCAATTACTTCGGAAGGAATACATTTGCTACCTTACTCTCTTGGCTTGTTTAAAAAGAAGTCTTTGATAATTTGCAAGCATTTCTCATGAAAGGCAATTTTACTTAACTTGAATCCAGAAGGAAAAAAGATGCACAGAGGTTTCAATTTTTAAACTGATAACAAAGCAATGTATTTGTGCTGTTACATTTCAGCACAAAGAGGCTGCAAAATAACCTTTTTTAGTTAATGGTAGAAAAAAGATTTAATTGCTCTGAAACACTTATTCTGTGTATTATCTCTTTGATTAGAAGATGGTTGTAAATGACTTATTCAATGTAATTGCAAACTCTGGTATGGAAACCAAAAGTAAATTGCATGACTTTGCAGTCAGAGAAACGGTGAGTTTGAACACTTTTAATTGTAAGTTTTCTGAAATTAGCAGAGGTGCAGTGTTTAGGAATTAGACTTTTCTTGGATGTTTGAGTGTTGGTGCCCATCAGACTTTAATTAGGACACTTGACAAAGTGTGCCATAAACCATGCCAGCACTTTTGCAACTTTCTTAATGGCTGCTAGAAAGGTATACAACTGTCTCTCATCTTCTAAAGTATTTTCAGGTCTGATATTGAGTAGATAAGGGGATAGGATGCCTCTGCCCCCTTGTCCCTTTTTTGTGCCTTACACCAGGCTGGAGCTCTGACTACAACAGCTTTCTGCATCCTGAAGACTATTCCCAGTATTTGCATTGTGGAAACATTCGTGATAAATTAGACGTGGGAGACGATTGTTTCCTGCTATGGATGCAGCTGGATATTATAATCATGGTAATTTGCAGAAGTCAGAAATATTGATGTTGATATGAGAAAGAAGGAAAGGGTAAGTGAATAGGCAGGTAGATTACCTGTAAGTGGGAAAAAAACATAGGGCCTGGAAACTCTGCATTTGTTAAAGAGAAACTTCCACCTGTGAAATGTTGCCAGTAAGGGGAAGCACCAAGCGGGGATTTTTCCATGAGCTGTTTGCAGCGCGATGGCTGTTTGCAGGTGGCAGCCACCTGAAACGCTAAGCAAGAAACAACGTGCCAGAGCTCCTGATGTCAAACCTGCCCCTTTACCATTTCCCTTCCCAGCCCTGCCCTGCGTAGGGGCTTTGCCAGCTGCCCGCTGCACGTGCTGATGTCAGAGGTTGCAATGCAAGGATGAACGTGAGCGAAGGTAGGGAGCATGGAACAAATTTTGCTTAGTGTGCTGATGCTGGCATCAGCCCAGGCTGGGAGCGCCATCACATCCAGAAACAACAGAAATAAATTAGGTGATGGGGAGCCAGAAGGCAGTCCTTCTCGCTCGAGAGCTTTCAGAGGCAATTCTCTACCTGTGCAGCTTTGGGGAATCATTCAGGCACAAGGCTGATCAGCTCCATGACCTTAGAGACCAAGTTCAGTACATGCTTCTGGGTGGAGCACTGAAAATGGTCCAATCCCAGAATGAGATACCCACCCATCCTCTGCTGCGGTGTTGACGTCCAGTTGTTAAACATAAAACAGCTGCAGTTAAAAAAACCAAAACCAAAACCAAAACCAAAACCAAAACCAAAAACAAAACCAAAACCAAACCCAAAACATTCCCATGGAGCGGATGAGGAGTATTTGGCTGTGCATTTTGTGTTAATAATTTTCTGAGAGTTGTGGGAGTGCTGGGGGCTGTATGGGGAAGTGAGCACCCTCCACAGGTGGCTGCCCTCTGCCATGGGCTTGCATCACTTCGCTTTCCTGAGGTAAGAGAGTACCTCGTAGATACTGGCTTTGAACTAGATGTGGAACGGTTCGTGCACTGAGTAACAGAATGCTTTGGTAGTGTGCACCATGCAAAATCACCGCCCAGGAAACAAAGGGTGAACCAAGGCAGACAAAAACCGAATCAGGCTATAAATTCCCAAACACATATGCAATTGCATGTGCAAAGACCTTGCATGGCTTTGTGCTGAATTTTAGTGTGGCTTTTTGGCAGCTGCCTATGTTCACTAGTTTCTTGTTAAACTGAGGAGGAAGGTACCTGAGCTGCCTCTGCAGCCACTCAGGCTGCACCTGTGCCCACCAGCCAGGGACACAAGCTGGCAGCCAGAGAAACTCTGAAAATCATCACCTTCCTTCTCCTTAGGAGCACTAAGTATGAGTTATAGCTATTTTCTCTAGACTAACATACTTGATTACTCTTTTCAACCATTGTTTTACACTTTCCAGTGAGTGCAGTCAGTTCTCATTAGTTACTAGTTTAGAAGCCCATGGTATATTTAGACATCATATACATTTGTCAGTGAAGAGTAGCTTAAATGATCTACTTTGTTCACTGCTTAATTATGTTATTTTACTGTTCCTGAAAACCTGACACAAGGCAAATTTACATTACTGTGCTCCTAATTAGCCAATAATCCTTAAGGATTTGAATGATACATACCCAAAGTAATTTCCTTGTTCACTAAATATGAATTTCCTTACGTTAGGTTAAGAAGATGGCACAATGACAGCAGGCATCTTGATGATGACAGCTCTCAACATGTTTGTCTCCAGAGTCAAAATCTATTAAAAGACACATAATGGTCTCAGCACTTTCTTAAAGTGTAGAATGTGAAATCAATAGAGTTGTATTCAAAGAGGAACAAAATTTACCTCTTTTAACTGTTGTTAGGTTGCCCACCGCTCCAGACTACTGAATGGTGCGAAATATTTATAGTCCTGGTTTTCTAAACATGATCTCAGCTGTGTCTCTTCATGCATTCATTATCTCTGCAGCTTCTTAGCTCAAACAAAAAAGCGGACTTGGAGGAGGGCTGCTCCAAAAGAGAGGCCTCCTAGGGTCCTTCATACTTCAGACACCTTTGGTATCTGATTCCAAATACACTCATCTCACATGTTTGGTAAAGAGCATCTTCTTGGCTTTGTGCATGTCTCTGGCCATTGGACTTCTGCGTGTTGAAAGATCTCGGGTCTTGTTGTTGCTGTTGTTGTTGTTGGACTGGCTGAGGTGTTGTGGGGATGGACATAGTTTGTATTTTCCTCTCTAGACAGTTTAATTTAGTGCATTGCTACATTTAATCTTTGTAATGAATCCAGATGCTACAGTGATGGGTGCATAAAAATAATTAAATAAAGATAAATAGACCGTAACAACTTTACCATTGCCAGTTGTTGTAACATGGAGTTACATATCAAAAATGTATTCCCAGATAATTATTTGAATTTCTAACTAGTGCAGAAAAACTTTCTGTGGACACTGCAGCATGCAAACAGAGCTCATTACCTTTTTCATAAGGTAAGCTTTTTCCACATGTCCGAGACAGAACTTCATGCAACTAAATGGAAATTCAGTTTTCAGACCCCTTCTATAACTTTTCCAATTATTTTGTTTCTGAAATAAAACCTTCTGAATGTAGACGTGGTGAATAAAGGCAACCTCTTTCCTCTGCCACACAATCAGCCTATGCCCAGTGCTTCTGATGTGAGACAAAGAGTTGTCTCTACCCAGAGAGATGCCATTGTGAAGCAAATTGGGAGCCAACATCAATGTTAGAGACCACGGATGTGATTAGTGCGGAGCTGTGGTGTGGCTTTCTGAAATGAGTACCAAGGAGACAACTGCTGTTGATTCCTGTCTCCTGCATCCATGTGCACCCACCTCAGAGGCACTGCACTGGCAGTGGTTGGGGTCCCCAGGACGGGGATGAGGTCCCAAGGCTGCGCGCTTGGTGCCTGCAGGGATCCCCAGCACTCGGTGCAGCGGTGGGTGTACCACCTCTGTCCTGGCCAAGGTCCAGCGTGGGTGGGCACTTCTATTATTGTTATTGAAGTTACTTGTGCACTTTTAATTGCATATAGTGTATTTTTTCTTATCCCCAAAGGGTTTCTGAAATAATCCTGGGCATTTAAATGGTTCCCAAGGGTGGTTTCATTTCATGGTGAGGGAAAGGACTCCATTGCACAGGGGCACACAGATGAGCAGATAATGCAAACATCCATGCTGACACTAGAACAGAAGAATTACAGTCTTCTGGAGGGACATGTCTGGACTGGGAGGAACAGGATACTGCAGTAAACAACCCTCATGTTCCTGTCCAGCAGTGGATAAACCGCTGTAAGAAATAGGTGATGGAGGTACCTCATAATAACAGGATAGTAATATTTCGGCACAGTTTACTTTAAAAGAAATGAGTAGTATGCTTAGGGGATCTGTCCCAACTGTCAAGAGAAGAAATACTCAGTGACAAAACTGTGTTGTAACAGCAATCTTTGACCTTTGGCAGATGCACAGACTTTGCTGTCTGTAAGATGTTTTCCTAATGGTATTGTTAATTGTTATTTGAGTCTCCTGCGTTAGGGTTACAAATTCAGTTGTGACATTGGGTACCTAAACACATATGGGTCCTCCAAGCCTGCCTAATCTGGGAGGAATGTGACTGCCCACCCGTGACTGACATGCCAGCCGGGTGCTGATGTGCTCCACTTGTGTCCTCCTCACCCTGTGTTTCAGCACCGTTTTGTCTAAGGCATCATAGTGTTGAGATCTTTTGTTCCTATCATATACTCGAGCACTAATACGGTTTAATGCTGCTGTCCTCCCCGTTTCCCTTTTACTTGGTTGTTTGGTGGCGGTAGCACTCATCTATGATGCTGGAAGTGGGTTTGGGTGATGCTTTACTGGGCAATGGTGGGAAGAGGAAGAGCTTTATGGAGATGCTGCACAAGTTCCCATGGATGACTGCCCCCCTGAAGTTCAAGTGCTCCCTGCAAGGCAGTGTCCATTCTTTCCCCCAGAAAAGGTGGGAGAGCAGCCTTGAACCCCTTTAGGTGTGTGTTTGTGCCTGTGTGTGTTTCACGTGAGGTTCAATGCAGTCAAATGATGAGCTCTGTTTATGGAGTGCTGAGTCCCCATTAATTTCAGTGGGAGTTTATGGCGCTTAGCATTAAATGGGAGAACTTGGGAGAGGTTGAGCACACGATTTGTATGTGTTTTGCTCATGTATCAACAAAGTCCATGTATCTGCAATTGAGTATGTACTTTGTTAGGCTAAGAAACATTTCTTTATGGTCTGTAAAGCAAGCGAATAAAGTCGAGAGGGAAACATATACTGTGTCAGCTTGCCTGTATGCAAAAAATACTTTATTTTCTGTTGGAAAGACAAAGCCTACAGAAAGAAAAAAAGTAATCGTGTTACTGTATGGTCATCCTATATAAGCACATTAGTAAAGCACTATGGTACCAGTCATATTGTGAACTTAAAGCCACCCCTAATTAAACTGTCTGCATCCCCCAGCATTTTCCTGTAATGATGTCAAGCCGTGCAGCAATTAGTTGTCCCTCTATGAATGTAAACACTGTTTGTAAATCGTATAAATTTAACCTGCTTTGCTTATTGAAAAGCTCCTAAAATGGAATTAAATATTATTGTAGAATTTGGAGTTATAATTTATTGAGTCATTTTTGAACATCTTGATATATTTTCTGTGATTCATGGCAATTAATTTTGGTAGCAAAGGTAGCACTTATTAAAAATCGCAGGTATAATTTGGGGTAGGGCTAATGGTGTGTACAACAGCATGCACAATATTTTATTGCACTAACACAATTGCTGTGGGTTTATTTTAAATCAAGATTTAGTCCATTCAAAGGAAGCAAGTGCCCTGACCTTCCAGCTTTCACCATTTTGTACCTCCCATACTACTTCAATTTAATTTGAATGTTAAGTTTGAATACTGAAGAAGTATGCCCTTATGCAGTAGTTCATCTTCTCTTTAGAGATCAGACTAAATGCCCGTGGCAATATGCTAGGAAACATAGCACATTACCATGAAATAGCTCCATTAGAGACAAAGAAATGTAAACAAAACACACACATTTGCCACTGTTTTTAGCTCAATTATATTTCTCCTATTGATGGTGTTGCCTAAAATGAAAAAGTGCTCAAGACCGAAATTTAGTAAACCTTTTGTTGCAATTTACTCAAGAAAAAAACCTCTGTTGCTGGAGGTGGATGGTTTACCTGAGCCATCAGCTACATAGCACGTTTATGGTTATTGTATTTTACAGGTTGATAGATTTTTATATTCTGTCCAAGTCAGGATCTTACACCACCTGGTTTATTATTTAGTAATTTACAGTGCAGTCAGGCATGTTTGGTTTAATGTAGGATAAACTTATAAATCTATTGTTCCTCCAGTTGCTGGGGTTGGTGTGCAATGAACTACAGAGCTTGATGCGTACATACATTTCAGCTCTGCTTATTTTCTTTGATAGGGAAGCAGGCAATAGATAACACAGTGACAGTAGCATCCCAGGGGATAGCAAAATGTGAGAGCAACACACCGTCAGGTTAGTAGGTCATTATTGTATGAGCACTGAGCCATTAATTGACTACTGTACCAGGCTCAATCTGTGTCAGATTATGGCTTTTGGCAGCAAAGACTGTTATCTAATAGCTAACTTTGCTTCTTTACTATCTTTTTATTAGGTTTTCTGATAAAATTATACATAAAAAGGTAAATATATTTGTTACGCTTTTTATTTTTTTAAACCAAACATACAGAGTAGTGGTAATGTCAATAGGTAAAATTTTGTGTAAGGTACCATCTAGCAGAGTGGTTTTGCTAATACTTTGGAGTATAATTTTTTAAAACTTCTTAAGAAAACGGGTAGTCAGATACTTTATTTAGGGGAAATAGATATTATGGGTGCAAGGCAATCAGAAATCGGTATCTAGTACTGGATTGTTTTCCTGCTCTTTAGCATCGGGTAAGAATAAGAGAATAAGCGGGCTAAATCAACGACAATAAACAACATTTCTACAAAGCATTCCTCGTTCCTCATAAAAGCTGCTTAAAGGATACGAGGGGGATTGTCGGTCCTAGCGCAGCCAATGGCCGCAGCAAGAGAGGCGCCGCGAGGCTGAGCCGTGGCGTGTTCCCGCAGCCCCCAGCGTGGCTGGTTAGTGTGGTGAGGGGGGAAATCAACGGTGCGAGGTCCGTTTGAAGCAATAGGTCTTTGGAAATAGGAAAATGCCAGTGTCTTCATGGGGGCCAATGCGTGTGTGCCGGCCAGCTGGGGCACAGGAAAGGGTATTTCTGCTAAAAGTGGGGGGAAGGTTCCTTCTTAGCACCCTTATCAGCCGTCGAAGTTTTGCTGCCGTGAGGCGGTTCAGCGCCATTGGGAGCTGACAGGGCGATCCTCTGCCACTCGTGCCGACCGGCCAGTAAACTCCCAGCTTTAACAAACAGGTTGTGGGAAGCTGAAGAAGTCGGTGTTCCGCCCAGGGCTCAGTTTGGGCAGGATTTTTCTCTGGGTTTAAGGGTAAATCCTACTCATAGTTAAAAGATTATTTCAGGTTTCTGCCCTCTTTCCATGAGATCTTTAGGGATATTCCAGGCTGGAGCTAGGATGCTGTTCTGCTTCATCTCTACACCTGCCAAAACCAAATCCAGGTATTTTGGTCCAGATGAGAGCATAATATGAGTTAAATATTGCTCATTTTTTAAAAAGGGCTTTGCTAAGAGCTGTTGTCCATGGGATCTCTTGGACCTTGGTCACGTAAGCGTGTGTGTTTATGGGCTTGGCTCTAAACCAGGTATTCATATTTTCTGTAATTCCTCCAGAGCGAAGGGCTGCTGGCAGGGTTTTGGGGTGCATCAGCTGGGGCCACTCGCATTCTTGCTTTGCAATGCATCTGCTGGTGTTTGACAGTGTTGTTCAAGTGATAGAGCCTCAGTCTAATTTCTGTTCCTACCCATAAATCGACCTGCTTGTGACCTTGGGCAAAATAGTTAATCCAGCCGGCCCTCAGTTTCCCTGTTTTGCTCTCCATTAAAAATGATTTGCAGTCTGAGAGTGTCAGGAATGGCATGAGAACCCAGTGTGATTATTAACAATTATCAATATGGGGAAAAACTGTGAGAAGACGGTAAAGGAAGACAGAGACCTTTATTTCATTAGAATTGTATTTAGAGTGAATGTCATTACAGTTAATATTTTGCGGATCCCATTTTTCTGCCATGCGTCTGAGTCTGAATAACTTCCACTGGATTTCTTGCACCTTTAAAAGACATGGATAAAAACATGCAACAATTGAGCTCTGAGCATTCCATCTCGTTTTATTATTCTGTGCTTTCTCCTTTCTCTTATAGGAAAATCATTTCTAGAAATTGGATAGCAATATGTAAAATATGTTTTTCAGGCAGTGATGTCTGATTACATTGATTCTACACTATGTAGTGCTCTTAATGGAGATTTCTTATTTCCATTTGCTGTAAATTTCTGGTTACCATTTGCTGTATCATGTGATGAGACTGTTTCTATGGTCTCTGCTGCATCTTGT